>NC_063044.1:69099346-69171846 GCF_018812025.1 Megalobrama amblycephala
GTATTATTTTGCCACTACATTGTGGGCTTAAATAAGTGTACTCATGTTACGTAAGATGCCTGTCAGCCAATCAGAAAGGATCTGCATGTTACTGAGATGTCTGATCTCTCTAAATCACATGACTCTCAGAAAAAACACCACAGAAGTAATACCACAATTGTTCGAAGCCATGTATTTCATCTTTCAGTTGTCTACTTTAACCATTATCTAATGATTTGCAAAGGTATCATTGTGTAATGATTTTACTTGTTGAGGCATATGACTATTAACTAATTGTTAATATAAAATGTAATATTATATGGCATAAATGTGGCTTGAACCAATTGCAAACATGACATGCAGTTTTTAACGCCTCCAGGAGATTTTGGTAACATGATTATTAAACTTTTGTGGTATTCTTAGTTGACTGTGGCATTGACACTTACAACGTCAATATGCAAAGGTATTTCTATAAAACAGCCCCACTTCCTGTTTGGTACATGCCCTTGCTAGTAATTTCATTTGAGGGTTTTCATGAGGACAGTGTTGAAATTTTAGTAAAATGATAAATGGAAAGTGAATCAGATAAAAATGGACAAAGGTTCAAGAGAAGAGGTGCAAATGATCAGATTTCAGATTCATCTGTGTTTCCATAAAGTAAATGTTCACATGAATGTCAGCCACTGAAATAATGCTGATGCATAAAGTTCATCTAAATTGTATTTCTCATCTGATGAAGCTACACTAAGGTTTTTGGTTTAAAGTAGGACAAACTGAGGTCTCTGAAGAAGGTACAAAAGCTGTCAATGAAGCAGCCGCAGCACCATTTACACACTAATATGTACCTTCAACTCTCTAAAATTTGTTGGGTTATTATTTTTTTACCCATGTTCTGTCTTCTTCTAGCACTCTTGCTCTTCTTCACTGTAGTCTTTGTCTATCTCATCTCCGTTGGTGATTTCAACACGTTTTCTTCACCCCGTGTATCCTCTCGATAAGCTCTGTTGTTGGTTACAAAACATTAAATTCAGGAACCTAACTTTCAAAACTTTTGCTCATCTCATGCTGAGTCGAGTCAAACACATTTGTTTCTACATTAACACCATTTTAAGGATTGCAGGTACTTTCTAAGCAGCGTTCAAACATCTTTATATCGCTTTAACTTAAAAGCAAGCAAATCACTTTTCTTTGCAACAGGTAAATAGCAATATTAATATCAATATCAAAAATGCTCATCAGCCGGAGAAAAATTGTTCTGAAAGTGAATCCGACAATATCGTTTCTTTGTGTCAATTCATTCAATTCAAAGTGCTTTATTGGCATTCAGATTCATGTCTCTGAAGTGTTGAAGAATGAGAGACAAACATGAAATGAAAAGTGAAGCTCAAAGTCAAGATCATGATGAGTTCAATAGTCATTTTTATCCCATCAGATCTGATCGACTTTATTGGCTTATTGGCATTGTTACAAAGTATTGCCAAAGCATTTCTATCATCAACATACAGTGAATCACATGTACATATAGAAACATAAAAAAGCAGAACAATTAATCAATCAACATTTAGAATTCTATGAACAATTTAGAATTCTCTCTCTGTGTGTGTGTGTGTGTGTGTGTGTGTGTGTGTGTGTGTGTGTGTGTGTGTGTGTGTGTGTGTGAGCGCGCATTACTGATTAGTCAACTCCTCCCTCTTTTTGTGACAGGTATCAATGTATCTTGCTAGTAGGATACAATCTCTTTTTTCACCTAATAAATGTTGAAGTTGTGTTTTCTTTGATGAAGTTAGGGCAAAGTATTTCAAATTTTGGATAAAATGTCTTTCTGATTTCCTCATAGTTAGGGCAGCTGGTGAGGAAGTGTTGCTCTGTCTCCACTTCTCCCAGGTCACAGTAGGGCAGATGCGTCTTTATCGTTATAGCTGTGGTGTGAACTCTGCTGTACTTTAATAGTATGATTTTTAAAACAATATCTTTATCATTATCTTTATAGTTATCGTTCATGGTGTGAACGGGCCTTAATACTGTTATTTCCCACAATATGACTAAAACATCAATAACATCAAAACAAACACTAATGACCAGGGACGTGCACGGGGGTTGCTCAGGTTGCCCGGGCAACTGCCCATATGCCCTTCTCGACTCATGTTGCCCTTCCGAGGTGGAAAAAAAAAAAATAATAAATCGTACAATGGATGCAGAATTTCACGTAGGCCTAGATAAAAATAAAAAAAATTATTAAAAAAATCGCAAAGCCTTATTCACTTCCATATTCGGGCACCCATCTGAAAGTGAAAGTAAGTAGGGGAAGGGCAAACTCTGTTTACGTGGCTGCAGCGCTGCACGCGACCGGCACCTGAGCTGAGCCTGCAAGAGCGGCACTAGAAGGAGATTGTCGAGGTTGTCGGGTGAGACGACTTCACGTTGTCGGAAAGGTGAGTAAGGTTATAATCGTTAACGAAAACGAAAACTAGGTGGGAAAAAACATCGTTAACCGAGATAAAAATAAAAACGAGGCATTACAAAAAACCGATAACTAACCAAAACTGTAATGTGTGTTCGGCAAAACTAACTAAAATAAAATAAAATTATAGATTAAATGTCCTTAGTTTTCGTCTTTGTCAATGTCTTTCATAGAGCAAACGTTCAGCTGTATTTCATTTCCCTGCGTCTCTCACTCACGCGTCTCTCTCACATACTCGCGCGCGCACAGCCCCTCCCTCAGTACACACCGCGCCTCCATGAGAACGAGTGTTGGAAGCAAGTTCGCGAAAGGTTGGTATCTCGTGAAAACCTTTACACAATCACACATTAAAAAGTGGTATAAAAATATTTTTAATTCTGAATATAATTTTGTCAGTGTGTTAATGTCGACCCGAGAAGCGATTGCTACTTTAGAAAGTTAACTAGACGCAAGTTTGAGGTAAAATGCACTTGGGTTGGCGATGTCAAAACACTATTTAAGCTGTGATTTAAGTAAGGAATAATTGACGACGGGCCGTTGAATTATTAGAAAAATAATGCACACCTCCCAGCCAGCAATGACACGTGGGGCCCAGATGGGTTAACTACGGGTTCCATGGGTACTGTGTGGGCATGGGCTTTGGCTGGGTGAAATCAGCGGGTCCCATGTAGGTTTTGTAGTATGAGTCCCACATAGGAAGCCCATATGAGCTGATTACATGGGCCCCATAAGGGACAGGCATGGGCCAAGTGGGCATGGGTTTGATCTGAGAACACATATATGGGTCTTGCATGGCATATTTATGGGCCAAGTGGGCATGGGTTTGATCTGGGAACACATATATGGGTCTTGAATGACATATTTATGGGCCAAGTGGGCATGGGTTTGATCTGGGAACACATATATGGGTCTTGAATGGCATATTTATGGGCCAAGTGGACATGGGTTTGAACTGGGAATGCACATATGGGTCCTGCATAGAAATGTTATGGGCCAAGTGGGCATGGGTTTGAATATACGCATTTGAATAATACGCATATTGCTGAGTGACACGTGAGCCTTGCTTATCGTGGACGCTTGCACACACTAATGTCCCTGTGTGCTCTGCACGCATACACATGCACACAGACACACGCACACACACACACTTAGTGTCATGTAAGCTGGTTATTTGATGTTAAATGGTTACTTATCTTTTTATTGAAAGCTCCTGTTGAACACTGATTTGCTCAATTTTTGTCTAATTTCATTAAGGTCTTGCCAGCCAGAAGACAGGAGCCAACCAGACAGGAGCCAGCCAGACAGGAGGAGGTGTACCCTGTTGTTCATAAATATGGCGTAAGTTTCCATACATCGACCTTAAAGTTTCCTTTAAATGCTCCTGATATGTTACAAGACGTTGACAAATTATGTTAATTTCAAATGCTTATGACTTATATCACAGTAGTTTAACCAGGATATTCTCATTTCAAAAGCAGAGGTGCAGCCCACAACTGATATTACATTTGATATTTGATGAAAGTTCCCAATCAGGGAGAGGAGGGCTCTAAAGTATTCAGAATTTGGGTGGATATTTTATTTAACCCATTTTGCCCATTTTTATCAATTTCTTACACGAAAGGTTTTTCCTCCATAGAGATTTCGGTGGCGGCCGCCACCACGTTATTTCTTGCCGCCACCGCCTCACGATGAGGAAATCCAAAAATAAATACTTCAAGCGCTGTCTGTCGGGTGCGCTGGTTTTTCTTATTCTGTGCGACCCATGCTATTTCTGGATCTTACAGTTACGCTAGCACCCCCACCGTCGTAGCTATGATCGCTCCGCGAGGGGTTACCGCCACTCTCCTTTTTTGGCCAAGGAAAAACCCTGATATTGCTCAATTAAACATGATTGTAGTATCAGTTCTGGCCACAATCTTACATATGACTCCTTTAAACAGACCATCACAGATTAGGGATGTGTCACGATCTTTGGATATTGGAATATATTATTATTAATTATTATTAAAGATAATTTTTGTTGTTCAATTTAATATATTTCTTGCAGTTCAAAGCATCAAGTGTCTTGTATTTATCTTGTACTTACATTCATTCTTCGTTTTTAATTTTTCTTAGATTGTTTCCTTAAATGAATGGTTGGGCTTACCCAATTATGAATTTAATTATGAATTACCATTAATTATGAATTGCCCAGTTAGGACCAACATAAGATCCTTACAGAGCCCACTTTAAGCCCATATGGGCATTCACGGTTGAATCCTGGTGCAAGCCCACTTTAAACCCCTTTAGGCAGGTGGGGCCCAAATGGGTCTGACACAAATTGCCCAGTTAAGACCCACATAAGACCCTTACAGATCCCACTTAAAACCCACCTGGGCATCCACGGCTGGCCCCCATGTGGATCCCGGGTGCAAGCCCACTTTAAACCCCTTCAGACTGGTGGGCCCCAAATGGGTCTGACATGGATTGCCCAGTTAAGACCCACATAAGACCCTTACAGATCCCACTTAAAACCCATCTGGGCATCCACGGCTGGCCCCCATGTGGATCCCGGTTGCAAACCCACTTTAAACCCCTTTGGGCAGGTGGGGCCCAAATGGGTTTGGCATGAATTGCCCAGTTAGGACCCACATAAGACTCTTACAGATCCCATTTAAAGCCCATCTGTGTAGCCATGTTGCAAAGCCCACTTTGGACCCCTTTGGGCAGGTCGGGCCCAAATGGATCTGACATGAATTGCCCAATTAAGACCCATGCAGTACCCTTACAGGTCCCACTTTTAGTACGTCTGGGCTTCCACGGCTTGCCCCAATGTGGATCCCGGGTGCAAGCCCATAATGGGGCCCACATTTGCCACCCATGAAGCCCTCATCTGGGCCCCACATGTCATTGCTGGCTGGGCTGAGGTGGTGATTCGGTCACGACTCGAAGCGGAGTCAATTATTCCGCTTATACCACAGTTTTTCTCAGTCCTTGGTAAGGGAGTGCCCTTTTTTTTAGGTCAGAGCAACTGCCCCTCAAAATTCCTGTGCACGTCCCTGCTAATGACACTCAACTTCATCAACCACTACAGCTAAATAACTACAGCAGTATAATATATATTTATATGAATTTAAATTAGTGGTGGGCATAGATACATTTTTTTAATCTAGATTAATCTCACTGTAATCTTGGAATTAATCTAGATTAAAATGGCTCATTTGAATTCTGCCGAAGACATTCAGAATATGAGAGCTACCCAAATAATGACTAAAAGTAATCCGCCATTTTGTCCGACAAAGCAGTCAGGAGTTAGAAGATTAACATCGGTGGAGTTAAACTTGAAAAATTGTGTATATTGACATCTTTCCGCGTTTGAAACAACATTGATTCTCATGTTCATTCATGTTTATTTGATGCTATAAATGGACTCGTAGTAAGAGATGATTGGTTTACGAGCCTCTTGATCTGAGGCGCTACAGCAATCTGTCACGACACATTAAAGAGCAACAAAGTGGTTTTGTTTGAATTTCTTTAATAACTACACAGTTTTAAAGCTGGGACTTTGTCAAATATCATAAGTAACCTGCTCTGTCTTGTCTGTCGACGTGTTGTCAGTGTCCTCTTTGCTCCGTGATGCATTTATCACTGTGTGTGTGGCGTGACAGCGCCACGGCTTGTCGGACAAAGCAACAGTAATTAAGGGGGGCGGGTCTTTGCGAAGGGTCAATTCGGCTAGGTATACATCTGCGCTAAAATATCAAGGTGAAAGTCATCATAGCTTGCATAGTATAGACCCAGCTCCCAACCCAACTTTGAGAATAGATTAACGGCGATATTTTTTTTATTGCCCGATAAGAGTCTCACGTTAACGCAGCACCTTAACGCCGATAACGGCCCACCACTAATTTAAATATAGTTTGATTTTCTAATGACTACATCCGCTGTGATAAATTTTATCATTAACATGTTACAGTTTTTTATATGTGCAGAAACTGAAAATGATTATAAAACTTTCAAAAATAAAAAGCTTTCATGTTTCCAGTGTCAAACTGTATTAGCGCTTTGGGTTCCAGAAAAGCGCATTATAAATAAAATGTATTATTATTATTATTATTATTATTATTATTATTATTATTATTATTATTATTCATATCTATATTATTATGAATATATTTGAAATGTCTCATGTGGTTCATTATAGGCTCAATGTAAAGTATTTAGCAGTATCTGTTCCAGTATATTTTATCTATGCACAGTAATGAACAGATTTGATCTGTTAAAAAGATGTCAAAAGAGAAACATAAGAGCTACAACTGATTTAAAGCCACAGCCATTTGACCCTTTCACACTGAGTGTGAAACCAGTTTACAAACATATTTCTTTCATACCTGTACAGAAGTTCTTGTTGGGAATTAACAGATTTTGATGTTTTATTAAATATAAAAATGTTTGTATTTACCATTATGGTGATCACTGTTTGCTTTAGTTGACAGCTATACCCTTGACCCTGACATTAGTTTTTCTGATTGCTGTAATTATGTGTTAAAGGAAGTGTATGTAAGATTGTGGCCAAAACTGGTACTGCAATCACTTTCAAATGACTAGAGTGGTGTATCCCCTCTCCCCCTCCCCCTGACTCGAGGTTGCCAGATAGGCTGCAGGATCCAGCAGGAACATTTGTAGCTGCAGCTGTTGTAACTAGAGCAGAGCTGGCAACCTGGATGCTGAAACACTACTGACTTCGTGATTGGTAGATAGGTGGAGGGTGGCGCTTCAGGCCAAAACACAACATGTCAACATCAACATCAGTTGAGGGCTGCAACAACAATTTTTAAATGACAATATCCTGGCCGGACTACTGTTGTCAGTGATATAAGTATTTGAAATTAACATCTTAATGTCTAGTGACATATCAGGGCCATTTTATGATTAATTGAAATACATTACTTACATACAGCTCCTTTAATTATGTAAGCAAGCCAGAGGCTTGTATAATAATGAATAATGATGAATTCATTATTCATCATTCACTATAGGCTATATTCATTATAGTGATTCAAAAGTTATCCAGGGATAACACTATGGTGTATTGCGTGTTTAAATATATTTGTTTAGCTGACCATTGATCACTTCATCACCGCTCACACGACACGCCTCCAGGCACTCGGCTGTGTGGAAAGACTCGGTACAGCGTATGTATCTTTTATAAATATGATAAAACTAAAGACTTTTCGGAGATATGAAGGATACACTACTACTATAGGTACTTAAGTTTAACATGAGATTGGCAGAAACTGTGTGTGATACCCCCCCCCCCCCCCCCCTCCCGCTGGGTTGCTGGATAATGTGGGCCGGCCTGATGCAAAGTACATATTTATGAAGAATGAAGTAAAGTAAAATTACATAGGCTATATCCTTCCGTCAGCCCAGATGATCATTCGCACAGGCGCGGCCTACTTGATGCAAAAACTCTTAGTGCTCATCAATGTCAAAATGTTTGAGATATCCAATCAAATCGAAGGAGGCGGGATTTACTGTCCAAAGAAACCAAGCAGCGCGGCAATTTTTAATGCTTGAAGAATGCGATAAGATAAGCAGCTGAACATGACGAGACAATATACAGCAATATTTGCCTACTGTTTACAATAAAAATAAAAAATAAATAAATAAATAAACTGTTAAATGACGGACATTAATTTTCAGGGATGCCAACTACTTCTGGCCTTTTTGAATTTTTCAAAAATTTCAAATAAAAGATGTAAAATTCAAATAAAGTCATGTGATCCTTCAGAAATCATTCTAATATGCTGTATTTTTCATAAACATAATAATTTTTACACTCTTTTCCAAAACTGGACCTCTATTCCATAAAATGACAGTTGTCAAACCCCTGAAAGGACAAATACTAGAAAGGCACCATCAATCTGCTGCAGAATTTCAACGGCATCAATATCGATTCCATGTGACAATATTAGATCTAAAGTATGATTATGACAATGAGTGGGTCCTGACACGTGTTGTCTAACTCCAATAGAGTTTAGAATGTCTAATTCTGATAGAAAATCAGCAAATTCTTTGATAAAGTCTGTATGGTGTCCTGGTGGCCTGTATACAGTAGCAAGCACAAATGTCAAATGGGACTTATCACTTACACTAGATAGTGTTAATAAACTAAGCACCATCACTTCAAAAGAATTATATTTGAAACTCCTCTGAGTAATACTGAAGATATTACTATAAATTACAGCAACACCTCCCCCTTTGACTTTCAGATGAGGCTCGTGATCTTGGGGTTTAGACTCATTTAAAGTAATGTAATCATCTGGTTTTAACCAGGTTTCTGTCAAACACAGCACATCTAGGTTACAATCTATAATCATATCATTTACAAAGAGTGATTTTGAAGAAAGGGATTGTATATTCAGTAACCCAACTTTATTTTGTTCATCTGTATTGCAGTTGTAAGGAACCCCCCATCGGCCCAAAAACGTAATCCGACGGCCCAGACGAAGGTTAGCGCGTGTATGCCTTTTCAGCGCCTCTGTGAAGTTCACTTAATTTCACTCGTTTAATCGGACTCCAATTTCAAATGATTATTACTCTTAGGCTGTGTTTCCATTTAGAAATTAATCATTGGTTATGTATTAATTTAGATTTTTGATTATTCTGATTACCTTATATCTTCAATTATTTTGTTCACTGCAGTCCCGGTATCGCTTTAGAAGAGTCATTTCGACCGAATTAAATGCTTCCCAGACACAAACTCGTCAGTTCTGATCTTAAACATTGGATGCAGGGTAAATATCTACCTTTAAGTCGGTCGCACTCTGCTTACTCGTAACAAAAAGCATAGTTTCTATATATTTACGAAAACTGCAACTTATTTAAGGCATTGATAGTCAGAAATCGAAATGGACTCAATCAATGTGCCCCATGCTCCATCTATTAAACCTTTCGTATGAACAATCCTGAACACAGATTTGAGGTAATACCTTCGCTTTGATCTACTTGAAATAATGAATTAAGAATAATACAGAATAAACCAAATATAACATTTTATTTGTCAAGTAAAAATGTATCATGCCAATTTCATAGTTGGACAATTAGAACCCAATTCAGAAATAACATCAATTGAAATGCATATACACACAGTGGTGGATTAGTGTTCAAAGTCAATTGTCCATCACTGCATGGAGGTTTCTGGCTACAGAAGATCCCCCATGACTGCTTTGCACTTTACCTTTTATACCAGAACCATAACAAAATGGTTATAAATATTTACTACACCAACACCTGTTTTGGGGGAAGAGGAGTGGGTTTTCACAAAAGGCACCACCCAAAGAGAGGACAGAATTTTCCTTATTGCAGGATGCTTGATCTCTGTTTTTGTCTAGCAGGAAAATCAAGTGTTACACAGTGCATGCACAATAATTATGCAAGTTGATATTTTTTAGTGGTGGGCATAGATACATTTTTTTTAATCTAGATTAATCTCACTGTAATCTTGGAATTAATCTAGATTAAAATGGCTCATTTGAATTCTGCCGAAGACATTCAGAATATGAGAGCTACCCAAATAATGACTAAAAGTAATCCGCCATTTTGTCCGACAAAGCAGTCAGGAGTTAGAAGATTAACGTCGGTGGAGTTAAACTTGAAAAATTGTGTATATTGACATCTTTCCGCGTTTGAAACAACATTGATTCTCATGTTCATTCATGTTTATTTGATGCTATAAATGGACTCGTAGTAAGAGATGATTGGTTTACGAGCTTCTTGAGTTGAGGCATTACAGCATCTGTCACGACACATTAAAGAGCAACAAAGTGGTTTTGTTTGAATTTCTTAAAAAAGTACACAGTTTTAAAGCTGGTACTTTGTCAAATATCATAAGTAACCTGGTCTGTCTTGTCTGTCGGCGTGTTGTCAGTGTCCTCATTGCTCCGTGATGCATTTATCACTGTGTGTGTGGGGGGCGGGTCTTTGCGAAGGGTCAATTCGGCTAGGTATACAGCCGCGCTAAAATATCAAGGTGAAAGTCATCATAGCTTGCGTATAGTATAGACCCAGCTCCCAACCCAAATTTGAGAATAGATTAACGGCGATGTTTTTTTTATCGCCCGATAAGAGTCTCACGTTAACGCAGCACGTTAACGCCGATAACGGCCCACCACTAATATTTTTACAAGCACATTTTACCAATTCAAAACCACATTAATCTTAATAACTACTATTAATTTTGTATTTGATACCTTATAAGTGATATAATTCCCAGATAGCAAAATACAATCGGCCCGAGTCAATCGGGCCAGACGCGGCAGCCGTTACCATGCCGACACTGCCGGAATCAAGCCAGTATCGAGCCGTCGCTTTACCGGGCCAGACTCTGCAGCCGTTACCATGCCGACACTGCCGGAATCAAGCCGGTATCGGCCCGTCGCAAATGTGCACAGTGCGCCAGAAACGGCCCATCCCCGTTTATATATCTACCATACTGTTCATTCATTTTTCATTTTAAATTTGATACCCAGCCAAAACGTTTACTTACATTTTAATAATATAAATTATAATACATAAATAACATTACTTAAATCTATACAAACATCACATTATTATGAAAAGCAATTATATGTTCATTTGAAAAGAACTCAGTTGATCTGGTTGGCATGAAAACATTTTATTTACAAAACAATTACAAAACTATATTACATCAAATAACAGCAGTTGTTATACAGTTATTGTAAATATTTACCACATTTTGAAAAATTATACACTAGTATTTACTTATACACAGAGTGTAAAATTGAATAAATATAGACAAACTTAATGTTTTAAATACATTCGTAAATGGAAAAGTTTTGCTGTTGTACTTAGGAAAATAATTAGCTGAATAACTTAGCTGAACTCTGCAGGCAGGAAGATCTCCAGGAACAGGATCGGCACCTCTACAGGACTTCATTACATAAAAAAAAAACTAACTCAAAAGACAAAAAAACAACAACAACACCTAAAAAAATTAAATAAAATAAACCTCCAGCTGTACAATTGAAGATTTTTTTGAAGATTAGTCTTTTATTATAAAACTGAAGATCATCTTCTATCACAACTGCAGTGCTTGAAGGACTTGTGGTTTCGTTGACCACAATGACAGAATCAGTGATGTCTGCTCTCCCAACGCCTCCTGAAATAAGCAGAGAGGGTCCAACTGTAAGTTTCACTCAGTAGACTAAAAGTAGACAGTTACATTCACCGATACTAGCAATTCTCTTAATGCATTGAATACCTACATTTCAAGTCTTGAAGAATTGTGGGTCCTCCTCTCACAGATACACCGAGGAGCACAGAGGGCTATGGTGCGTTTCATGGTGACATCATGCACACCCTTCAAAGTCAAGTAAAAATTAACATGTTAAACAAGCAAGCCAACTTTATTTTATATACAGTGAAGACAGTGATGGAGGTAGTTGGTGTTGACAAATTTTAACTCACCTGAAGATCATAAACATTTAAAATGTCACGCAGAGTCTCTGAAATCTTGTTGACGCGTGCCGTTTTCAGTGATATGGTGTAACTTTGTACAAACCTAAAAAACCAAAACCACACAAGTGTATAACCAACAGTGGATGTAGAAAAGAGAAAGTCAGGTCTGTGTGCAGTTATCTGAGGAAACATCACGCAACTAGCATTTAAACTCAACTGAAGTTACTTTAAGTGTTTAAGCTCACTCTTCAGTAAGTATCCAGTTCAGCCTGCAAGTAAAGAAAGATTGTAAAGGTTTACTAATCATAGATGAAGCTACTGCTAGTTTATTCACATGAATGTAGGAATAAAATCAAATTTCTCAGATCAGTGTGCTTAACAAAAAGCAGCAACACACTTATATAATGATGACGGGGAAAAAACGTAGGTAACATTAACATTAACATTAACATTGTTGCCCTACGTTTTCTTCATTAAGATATCCTTACAAAATCAAATAAGAAAAAAACAAAAAAAAAAAATGTTTTGCTTTACTTACATTTTATGTTGGCTCCAGACGCTTGTGAATATCTGCTACGCTGAAAGGATTCTTCAGGTAATGTTGGTTAGAGCAATGATGTGACGTGGATGACAGCAGTTTACGTCGCTCAGTAAACTTAGAAATTATCATTACAATAGTGCCGTTTACTCAAGTTTACATTCCACCTGTAAAGAGCAAAAAGTATACAAGTATCAATTAATAAAGGTAACATGGTCTAACTGAATGTGCCAAACTTTACTTGAACTTACTAGCTTTCTCATTGACTCCAACAGCTCCTTGCTAGTTCAGTCAGAAGATGATGTCTATGGTGTTATTTCTTCAGGGCTTGACCTGCTCGGTGTCTGGGGATTAAAATCTGCCATTTCTTCAGCGATGATAACACTTCTCTTGATTACTACAAAACAGACAAATATTAAAAGCAATTTATGGCATGAGAAATAATCACTAATTCATGTGCGTCTTAACATGCTGAGTGAAGAAGCAGCTAGTAGCAACAAAAGCTGTGATAGTGTGTTTGTGTTTTCCATGTTTTAGCAACTTGGGTAAAGTTGGTTTTATATTCGCACATTCGGACATCCGTATTCAATAGCCTTGTTAATCACACTACATTGGACATTCAGTGGACATTCACAAGTAAATATGCCATTAAAACAATACTTGCCTATTTTGATTGACTGTGAAAAATGTTGTAAGTTGACAATCGTTGGTTGTCAATATCATGTCTCTGCTTAAAATTAGCAAATATTAATTTATTGCACATTTATTGGAAAGTCTGAATTTATCAGAAGTCCGAATGTGCGAATATAAAACCAACTTTACCGAGGTCTCTTACCGCGCTCTTTGTTTGCAGATCGGAGTGTTGCTCGTCAAAGTTTAGTGCAGCGTAAACACTCGAGATCCACATAACAATGCTTAGATTAAATATGGAAAATATTTTGTCCGTTTATTAGCTGTAGTAGCATACTGAAAGTTTTCAGACAAGCCAAGAACGCCGCGGTTCACGGCAGCCACGTGAAGTTAACAAGTTCCTTGATAAGCATCTCCTAAGTAAAAATACAACAAATGTAAATGTGCATCGATGCTTACCAGAACTGTTTTCTCGACATGACTCCATACATTAATATCTCTTGGTAAATACCCACTAGCACAGGTAGGAGACCCCTTCCCACGCCGCGCGCGTGAACATGAATGAATCACCTGAGCGCGCAGTGAAGCGCGTTTAAAATACATGAAAGCGTTTAAAATAATGAACTGCTACATTTCTTATAAACAGATTTGATATTATACATATTAGAGAATGTTCTTTCTTATATGGCACTTTTATTATATTAGGTTTTACCGCAGATATGTTATTGACAAATTCGCTACATTAAACTTGTAACCTTAGTTAATTCATATCAGATACTACCAGGGGCGATTCTAGGGTCAGAGCTTTAGGGGTGCTGAGCACCCAATGAGCCCCACTGCCACCACCCACCCTCTTTTCACACAAAAACAAAAAATATGTCTATTGAAAAATAACTTTATCATTTTAACATTGATTCAACTAACTCCAAAATCCAGATTTTTTTTCTTTTTTTTTTTTTTTTGAGACCTTTTCAGAACACCAGCTTAATTGTTAGAGTTCACACAGACAGTAACAAACACAAAAACTTCTTCACTCAGCTGGTTTTCCTGACCGTTAACTCCATGTGCCTCCTTTTGTATCAACAGTCATCAGATTGGTTAGATTAGATTCAACTTTATTGTCATTGAACAAAGTAACTGCATGCGTCTTGCGG
The DNA here is from genome assembly GCF_018812025.1 of Megalobrama amblycephala. Taxonomy (NCBI): domain Eukaryota; kingdom Metazoa; phylum Chordata; class Actinopteri; order Cypriniformes; family Xenocyprididae; genus Megalobrama; species Megalobrama amblycephala. The sequence continues at coordinate 69,113,571 of NC_063044.1, forward strand.
AAGAACATTGTAACCGGCACTACTTCTCTCCGTTTATGACTATGGACGAGTTCACCCAGGTCCTGTGCTACTCCACAGCGGTGGCGACCCGCTGGACTAAAATAGTCCGAAAATAAACACTTATTATAGGCAGGGTGCAATTTGTGAAAAAAACAGAGGGGGGGGGGGGGTGTTTTGAAATTTTTTTTTTTTTTTTTTTTTTTTTTTGTGGAAAATTTGTTAAAAACCACAGTGGAGCTACAGTATATAGCAGTGGTCACCAACCTTTTTAAGCCCAAGATCCCTGACCTCAACCTTTATGAAAGACAAGATCTACTTGATGGAAAAAGACAGCCCAGATTGTATTTAGTATTTTTTTCGTGGCCAATTTAGATTCTGATTTATTTATTTATTTTTACAAGCAAATTGGCCAATTCTCATACTGGTTGCAGATATTTATTATTATTATTATTATTATTATTATTATTATTATTATTATTATTATTATTATAGACAAAAATACATAGCCATTTCAAATTAGAGGGAACCACTGCTTTTTAATTACAATCCAAACAAAGATGCTATCACATTGCATGAGCAGTTTTTTTTATTTTAATTAATTGAGATGATTAATTGAGATTTAATTTCAAGATTTAAAGCAAAAACACAACGGTCTGACTTTATCTTTGTGAAATTTTATGCTACACAAAAAAGCTTGAAACAAAAACAGCAGGCTGAATGAGACGCAAATTCACTCTCTGACAGCAGGTGGCGCTTATGGAGCAGCAGTGATACAGTGTTTCCTAGGTTACCGCTGTAAACAAAGCTGAACTGCGCTAATAATTAGCTACTTTATTTGGAGGTAAGAGGAAAATAAAATGCCATTGCCATCGATTTTTTTCTGAAGACAGTAATTCCTTTTAGAGATGCATTCATATAACCCTTCACCCCTAATTCAATATTTATATTTTCTTCCTATATTTCGAGCATCGTGAACAGTGAGCTGCTCTGCCTCCTACAGAATTTTCTCCTCTTCGCGTCCGTCTTCAGCGTTTCTGGCCTCTTGTTTACGGCCGTTTACAGACTCGGACATGATCTGGGATATTTACCTCCCAGCCAGCAATGACATGTGGGGCCCAGATGAGGGCTTCATGGGCGGCAAATGTGGGCCCCATTATGGGCTTGCACCCGGGATCCACACTGGGGCAAGCCGTGGAAGCCCAGACGTACTAAAAGTGGGACCTGTAAGGGTACTGCATGGGTCTTAATTGGGCAATTCATGTCAGACCCATTTGGGCCCCACCTGCCCAAAGGGGTCCAAAGTGGGCTTTGCAACATGGCTACACAGATGGGCTTTAAATGGGATCTGTAAGAGTCTTATGTGGGTCCTAACTGGGCAATTCATGCCAAACCCATTTGGGCCCCACCTGCCCAAAGGGGTTTAAAGTGGGTTTGCACCCGGGATCCACATGGGGGCCAGCCGTGGATGCCCAGATGGGTTTTAAGTGGGATCTGTAAGGGTCTTATGTGGGTCTTAACTGGGCAATTCATGTCAGACCCATTTGGGGCCCACCAGTCTGAAGGGGTTTAAAGTGGGCTTGCACCCGGGATCCACATGGGGGCCAGCCATGGATGCCCAGGTGGGTTTTAAGTGGGATCTGTAAGGGTCTTATGTGGGTCTTAACTGGGCAATTCATGACAGACCCATTTGGGCCCCACCTGCCCAAAGGGGTTAAAAGGGGGTTTGCACCCGGGATCCACATGGGGGCCAGCCATGGATGCCCAGGTGGGTTTTAAGTGGGATCTGTAAGGGTCTTATGTGGGTCTTAACTGGGCAATTTGTGTCAGACCCATTTGGGCCCCACCTGCCTAAAGGGGTTTAAAGTGGGCTTGCACCAGGATTCAACCGTGAATGCCCATATGGGCTTAAAGTGGGCTCTGTAAGGATCTTATGTTGGTCCTAACTGGGCAATTCATGCAAGGTAAGCCCAACCATTCATTTAAGGCAGTGGCCTCAAACTGCCGGCCCGCGGGCCATTTACGGCCCGCCAACCCCCTCTACCCGGCCCGCAACTGATCTCAAAAATAAAACATAATCCGGCCCGCTAAATTATTATTATTATTATTATTCTCTAGTTGCTACCTGTCAAAGAAAAAGTCACCGTTCTAAGGGGCATTCACATATCGCGTCACATAAGCGGCCGCGCCGCGTTCTCCTTTCCAAAGCGCTTTCGCTCCAGTGGCGTCTGTCATTGCTATGCAACCATGAGCCGCCTCTCAACCGCGTCACTTCTATTATGAGCGTGCTTGCCTAAATTACAGTAAAAGCACTCGACTTTAAGTCATGAGCGCCGATTTAAACCACCGAAACGCGTCCGATGCAGCCATTACACGTTACCGATGCTCAAACGGCATCTTGGACAAATGTGTCTCAGCTATGTGAGCACAAGCGCTGCAGGTGTCTGTCAAGAAACAGAAGAGAGTACAAATGTATTCAGGGATTGTATTTGTTCAGTACAGTGTTGTTCAGTGCAAGATTTTAATGTTATTTAAGCTAACATAAAGTAATGGAAAATACTTCCACTAGATGTTAATGTATGTAACAATGAAAGGTTTTTATTTTTTGGCAAAATAAAGTTGATATATAGCTCCAGTTTTTTTGTTTATTTCTGATCCCTTCACGCCACAAGTGTTGCTGGTTTTGTTTCTAAATTACTGATTTTTTATTCCATGCATCTTGTTGGATGTGAGAAGTGCACCAGACTATTGCAATTAATAGTATTATATTAGTAATATTATATTAGTTTATTAGTAGTATTATATTAGTAATAGTATTATATAATTATATTACACTCTGTAACAATGAGAGAGACACTGCTGTTTACATTTAGGAAAGAAAGGAAAGAGAAACACAAGAACTACTTCCAGCCACAGCCTTGGATGAAATCAACTGAAGATAAAATACATTACATCTCTCAAGATCTGATTAAACAACTCCACAAACAACATTAGCTTCACTTATTACTAACCAGACTGACTTTATTTCTGTCAGACATCTACAAAAGTTCGTATTAAAGGGATAGTTCACCCAAAAATGAAAATTTTATGTTTATCTGCTTACCCCCAGTGCATCCAAGATGTAGGTGACTTTGTTTCTTCAGTAGAACACAAATGATGATTTTTAACTCCAACCGCTGCCGTCTGTCAGTCTGATCGTGCTCTGACAGCGGCAGTGATGTCTGACACTCATTGAAGTATATGCGCGAGACATCACTTCCGTTGTCAGAGCGCGATCAGACATCACTAAAGGAGTCATAACGGAGTGGACATGTGGTTTTTAGAGGTAAAAAATGATATAAATACTGTTCGGTTTCTCACACAAACCGATCGTTTCGTGTCTTAGGACATCAATGTGTCGTCATGAGCCGCAGGGTTTAATTTGGATTTGTCTAAGCAAGCTTTATTTACTCTTAAATAAAATTAACATTTTATTTTATTTTTGATGCTTGTTTGTAGATGAGCATTACATAATATTGCTGGACCTGAACCAATTACCCAAACCCATGCCCATTTGGCCCATAAATATGCCATGCAGGACCCATATATGTGTTCCCAGATCAAAGCCATGCCCATTCGGCCCATAAATATGCCATGCAGGACCGGTTTATATGTACGCAGTTCAAACCCATGGCCACTTGGCCCATAAATATGCCATTCAAGACCCATATATGTGTTCCCAGATCAAACCCATGCCCACTTGGCCCATAAATATGTCATGCAAGACCTATATATGTGTTCCCAGTTCAAACCCATGCCCACTTGGCCCATAAAAATTCTATGCAGGACCCATATGTGCATTCCCAGTTCAAACCCATGCCCACTTGGCTCATAAATATGCCATGCAAGACCCATATATGTGTTCCCAGATCAAACCCATGCCCACTTGGCCCATGCCTGTCCCTTATGGGGCCCATGTAATCAGCTCATATGGGCTTCCTATGTGGGACTCGTACTACAAAACCTACATGGGACCCGCTGAATTCACCCAGCCAAAGCCCATGCCCACACAGTACCCATGGAACCCGTAGTTAACCCATCTGGGCCCCACGTGTCATTGCTGGCTGGAATTATCATACATAACAAAGAAATGTAAGAATAAATATGAAAATAAATTTAAAAAAAAAGTTGAAACAAATAAATGTTAAAATAAATAAATCTGTAAATAAATACTTATTGGAATAAAAAAATAAATATAAAAAAATAAATGAATTTATAAATAAGTAAATATAAAATATATGGAAAAATAAAAGAATAAATAAATAAAATTAGAAATAATTAAAACATAAAAGCAGAAAATAATAAATTAAGGGCGGAAATATAAAATAAATGGAAAAATAAAAGAATAAATAAATACAATTATAAATAATTAAAACATAAAAGCAGAAAATAATAAATTAAGGGGGAAAAATTAATTTGATTAAAAATGAATCATATTTCATCAGGTCGTTTATTCATTTATTTCCCTATTATCACATTTATTTACTTATAGATTTTTTCATTGATTTATTTATTCATTTATTCATTTTTCATTTCTGCAGGTTTATTCCTCCAAACAAGTCCAGGATTCTGCGTTTTCGCTTCAGCGATGCTGTCCTGTTCCCTGTCTGTGTCCCCTGTATATCCTCAGTTTGTGGACCTCATGTTTCCCTGCTGCTTCCCTTGTTTGTTGCCATGGACACTCATTGGACCACGCCCCCTTGTTAACTCGTTATCTTGTTTGTGCCTGTGTATAAATAGTCGCTGTGTTGCCTGGCGGAGTTTTGTTTAGCCGTTGTTTACCCTTGTCTTCGTGTTCCTTGCCTAGCCTAGCCTAGCCTGTGTTTTTGGATTACCCTTTTGCCTTACCTTATATCTGTTTGCTGGTGATCGACCTACTGCCTGTTTGACTACACTCTACTGTTAATAAAGCTCAGATTTGGATCTCCCACTCCGTTGTCACATCCCATATGTTACAGATGCAAACAGCCTTCATATTTTAAATAATTAAACTAATGTAAATGATAACGTTTTATGAATCAGAAAGCCTATTTTCAGACGTTTACTGTAATCTACCTGATCAGAAAAATCATTTATTAGGAACATTTTACTGGGGCACGTGCGACGCCCCTGGTGTGAAAAGAGAGAGACTGTGGAGTGATAATTATAAAATGATGTTTCACAGGTGTAACTTACTTATTATTTACAAACAAATAAATAAAAATAAAACAAACAAAATTAACCTTTTTAACACATTTATTAGCCTCCATTAAATATTTCTAATGGAAAGTAAATGAATCAAAGTAGCTTGTTTCTTCTACATTGATTCTTCACATGCTGTTTCAGTACGCACACACATAGGCTTTAGCTACTTTACAGTCTTCATCATTCCAGTTGCCATCTGTTGAAAGACAGAACAAATATAGTTGTTTTTATCATTTGTGTATTATGAAAAAACTAAATAATGTTTATTTAGTATGGTAGACACAGAAATATTAGTATTTGATGTCTAGAAAACAATCAGCAACAATGTTTTTGTGATGAATGTTCACAGAACATTTTTAACTGTGATGAAAAAGTTATTTTCTAGCTTCTGGATATACAGTATGACATGAAGCAGTTTCTGCTAATCTTCTGATGGATGGTCTAACACAATTCAGATTGATGGATCATTTATCATGTTATTTCATGAGCATTAACAGAAGTTACTTACTGACAGAGTTCATCTCAATGCAGCGCTCATCTTTAGTGGAACTGGGTTTTCCAGGCGACCATATTTGATAGTTCATTTTGGATCCATCACTCCAGAACCAACGATAATACTGTGAACAGAAGAGAAAAAACAGCATTGTGTTTATGTCCACAGCTTTACATGGCTTTGTTTTATCTTTATTTATCTAAAAGATGATTCCTCATGAACCCTAACCCCACTTTAAACATGTCAGAAATCTAAACAGAAATTATTCCACAGAAAGGGTATCAGTAAAGAATATGTAAAACTATGTAAGAAAGGGTTAAATCACTCAGTTATCTTCATCAGCCTCACTATTTCACATCGAGTTTCACGATACAAACACTGGAGTATGACATCATCATGGTGAGTGGTGCCTCTCATGGCTGCCAATGCACTAAACTAACTGTTCTGAGGACCAAAAATAAATGATAAAAACACATCTATGTTCATGTGTTTTGAAAAATGTATTAAATGAGTTTTAGTAAATGTAATGGTAAATGCACAGAAAGTATGATTGAAAAATGATTGCATACACCCTTATGGCCTCCGATCCAGGCAGGTGTTGATGCATGAGTTGTTTGTCTAATCAGCTTCTGTATAAAGATGTACTCATCATGGCTTTGTACAGAAGCAAGGTTCCCATTATGGTTCAAACACCCAAACTGTAGAGATGGAGACATGAGCAAACACAAAGAAATTAATATTCCAAAATCTGTGACATGCCTTCAGTTACCGTCGAAATAATGTTTACTCGCTGTGCTCTTTATTTTTTGTTTATTATTTTACCTGTGAAATATAAAATCTGCCATTTGAGATGGGACTACTTTTCTAGAAAAGGTTCTGGTTATACTGTATATAGATTAGATATAACTTCACATAGATGAGTTAAGTTTTTAAGTGATCCTCTAATGATAACATGAAATGTGTTGTGTAACATGAAATATTTCTATATTTTCAAACCATTAAGATGTTTCAGTATTATCACAATGATGTATGTTCACATCCTGGAGCTCCACTGTCATTTCTTCACTGTTAACATATATTTTTGTTTTTAACCTGAGGAACAAGTTGAAATGACTTTCCTGTGATAACTGACAGGTGTCACAGATGTTTACAGAGTTAATCCAAAAATATTCTTATGATTTTATGTCATATCAGAATCTGAATGTATCATACCTCGGCTCCATCCCACGAGTATTTTGGCGCACTGAAAAACTTGAAGCATCTGCATCCATAGGCAGTCCATCCTGCCTTACAGACTGTTAAATGGAAGTTTTGTTTGTTATTATGTTGTTACCTTTAATGACCTTTCATGTAATTAAATGAATAACTTTCATTTAAAGGTACACTATGTAACTTTTGGCCCTGTATCGGTTAAAAAAACAAATTGGCATGCAGCATTGTTTCAGTTGTGCTTTGGCTTCACATGACTATAGAGATGAAGGTGACGCTTCACAAAAGATGCTGTACAGTGAACTCTGTTAGAGAGCTACATATGGCAGTCTATCTGGTCCTGTAATTAAATACCTCAAAAATTCCTTAATCACTGTGTCACTTTTACAACATTTAAAATCCATCAGTTCTCGTCATCTAAAGCCGAGCTAATGTTGGTTCTTGTTTTATTACAAGCTCTGTCACGTTCTCCTTTGTCCAGCAGACTCTCCTCTGTTCAGTGTTTGTTTAAAACGGGCGATTCTCCAGAGGTTGGAGATTCAGCTGCTCCATCTCTTTCTTTCTTGCTCTTGTGACAGCAAACCTGTGCCACTCCCACACCAGACACGCGTCAAAGCGGCCGGAGCAACTTTTCTCTATTTACGGATGTGACGAGACACACATGGGCGAGTGATGTATGTCGGAAAACTGTTCTGACAGGTCTAAAATATAAACACTTCTAATAGACTTAACATAGTGAATCAGTGAATCATGTTTTGTACGAGGGATTGATGATGTATTGACTCATTTTTTAATTTTTGTTTATTTTGAACAAAAAAAGCTACATAGTGTACCTTAAATAAACAAAGGAGTTAAAATAGTTTCCAATATACTCTTTAAAACATTTTAAAGCATGCTGGAGAACATGATCATCAGGTTTTACACACACTTGTTAAGGTGGAGAAATGCACTGGTTTTGGACATTTGTACTGTACTAGACATACACACTGACAAGAGAAGAAGACAAGAGAAGACTTACCGCTACAAGGTTTACCTCCAACAGGACGTGTTTCCACTTAAAAAGAAAGAAATACACATTTTTAAAACAGAACTGCTAGCAGTAGTGCTACTACAACTACTAATAAATATATACTGCAAATTAACAGGCATATTTGGTGTTGTATAATATCATTCATAAGAATCAACAACTTTAGCTGATATAATGATATAATTATTGTTGTTTTATTGTCTTAAAATTATCATAATAATTCAGAGACAAACTCAGGTGCACATACTGTATTAGATCATTCCTGCTTCTGATTCGTCATTTCAGAGTCCCAGATGTGCTTCAATTCATGTTAAAATAACAGTTATGATGTGAGACGTGGAATAATAGTTTTACCTGAAGCATTCAAAGCGACCAGAAGACCAAGAGACAGATAGAGAGTCCACAACGCCATCGTTTCTCAGAGAACACTGGAACTCTGCATAGATTTAAAACACAATTATACACAAATCATTATTACAAAGATTTGGATTTTTGTCACATGAATCAGTAGATCAATGTTTACAAGCAATGTTTTAATATAGTTTGTACTTGATGGATCACAGAGCCAGTGCAAGACGAGCATTTGTGATTAAAGAGCATATTTGTTTTTTTGTTTTTTTTTGTTTTTTTTGTTGTTTTATGAAATGAACAATCGTTTCTCTAGATAAGACCCTTATTCCTCATCTGGGATCATGTAGAGCTCTTTGAAACTGCATTTAAACTGCTGTTTGGACCTTCAAGTCCACTATATGGAGAAAAATCCTGGATCATTTTTTTTCAACTGAAGAAAGAAGGACATGAACATCTTGGATGACATGAGGTGAGTAAATTATCAGGAAATTTTAATTCTGAAGTGAACTAATCCTTTTCGCACACTTTGTAAGAAATAAAAAAGATTTTACTTGAAAATAGAAAAGGTTGTACTGTTTTTTTGTTTGTTTTTGCAGTTTTTCATACTTTCATAATGCAATAATCTCAGAAGCCTTTGAACAAGTGCACTACCTCAAGGTGGTTTTGTTCATGTAAAAATATACCTGCAACCTTTCAGGGAACTAAATCCAGCACTGACTCACAAGATCTGTGAGAAACACAATGAACTCAACAAACCAGCAAAGACATGAGGGAAGGAAGCACAATATAACGGGAGCAGAGCACATGAGGAACAGCTGAACACAATCAGGCCAACGAGAACTCGACCCTTGCGGTAATTTTGAGTGGCTCAGTAGCGTGATATGCTGTATTATCTGCATTTATTATTTATTACTATATGAATAATTGTTACGATGTGGTCAGCGGGCATGAAAACAAAACTAAACAGAGAATTGAAACAGGAAATGAAGTAAACAGAAAAGAGTGTCAAAATAAGGGTCCACATAACAGAACATAAACCTGACAATAAGCTCATTAGGCTATTGTTATGTATAACAGTTAGTTCCAAACCTTGAATCTCACTCGACGAGAGGCTTTCTGCTGATATTTCTCCAGTATCAGCAATGCTTGCCTTTGTGTGTTCTAGAGAGACTGTCACTCAGTGCAGTTACATTGGGACTGTCTTTGAGCAAATCATCAAACCGTTCATTCAATGAACGCGGATTCATTCAAAGATAGATGTGATGAAAGAAGGTGTTGATTATTTTAACTTTCATCTCCACTTTACAAGGGTCAGCTGAGCTGTATTATTAACAGTTTCAATGGCATTGATTCACTGCACTGACCAACACTGATGACATTCATGCAATAACATTGAATACATTCACACAGGCAATAATGTATGGAGCCCCGCACATGATCATTCGCTAAATCGTGTGCACAATGTTCCCTCGTTTGAATGATTAACAGATTTACATCACACATACTGTAGAACATTGTAATGTTTAATAACATTTTATGACAATTAAATTTTGCATTGAAGAAAAGTAGATTTGTGTTATGCTGTCAATAATAGTTCTTAGAAAGAAAATCAGAATTGGCAAAAATCAGCACTGGCAGGTCACACTTACAAAAAAACATCGCAATCGGCCAAGATAATTGCAATCTGTGCATCTAATTAATCCATAACTGCTTCTCAATCAAAACGTAAGAAGTACAAAAGTCTGTAAAAAATGTAACAAATATTTCCAATTGTCTCTAATCAAGCAGATTTATAAGCACTAACAGTTCTCGTGTTACTGCGTCACTCCAGCAGCTAATGCAATCCACGTGAAAAAGCGTTACGAAGAAAAAAAACTCTTAAACTGTGAAACACGGGTCAAAGTTCACAAAAACAGTGATTACATCCTTTAACCTTCTCGAACATGACTCAACACACACTTCTACATGCAACAGCCTCAACACCCGTCAAAAATAAAAGTCTTCCAAAAATAATCACTTTTCAAAATGACTTAATCATGTTCTGCTTGATCATCGATGAGGTGTATCCTCCAACATTAGCTACTGTTGAATGCATTAAACACGTTAAGCGTTTCTGCATTGAGCATTTTAGCATCATTAATTCACTGAACAACATAAAATATAGGCTGCATTCTGAATAACCAAATAAAAATAAATAAAAATTAAAACTATAAAAACAATAAAAAATTAAAACTAAAAACTAAGCTCTTTTCTGGGAATTTTCCAATAGAACTAATATTCCCAGAATGCCCCACAAATCAAAAATGACTAAATGGGTTTTAGTCAGCTAAAAGTGAAATAAATGTAAATGTAGAAAAGTCAAACCTCAGGAAATGTGCTCCGAACAGCAAACTGAGTGTTTCTGCTGGATAGTATATCAGAGATGTGTCTTGTTTTCTTGATCTGTTTTGATGTATTCTTTTTCCACTACATTGTGGGCTTAAATAAGTGTACTCATGTTACGTAAGATGCATGTCAGCCAATCAGAAAGGATCTGCATGTTACTGAGATGTCTGATCTCTCTAAATCACATGACTCTCAGAAAAAACACCACAGAAGTAATACCACAATTGTTCGAAGCCATGTATTTCATCTTTCAGTTGTCTGTTTTAATCATTATCTAATGATTTCCAAAGGTAAAGGACAGTCTCTTTAACAAATAAAGATCTGAAGGAAAGTGTGGCTTGAACCAATTGCAAACATGATATGCAGTTTTTAACGCCTCCAGGAGATTTTGATAACATGATTATTAAACTTTTTTGGTATTCTTAGTTGACTGTGGCATTGACACTTACAATGTCAATATGCAAAGGTATTTCTATAAAACAGCCCCACTTCCTGTTTGGTACATGCCCTTGCTAGTAATTTCATTTGAGGGTTTTCATGAGGACAGTATTGAAACTTTAGTAAAATGATAAATGGCAAGTGAATCAGATTAAAACTGCACAAAGGTTCAAGAGAAGAAGTGCAAATGATCAGATTTCAGATTCATCTGTAGTTCCATAAAGTAAATGTTCACATGAATGTCAGCCACTGAAATAATGCTGATGCATAAAGTTCATCTAAATTGTATTTCTCATCTGATGAAGCTACACTAAGGTTTTTGGTTTAAAGTAGGACAAACTGAGGTCTCTGAAGAAGGTACAAAAGCTGTCAATGAAGCAGCCACAGCACCATTTACACACTAATATGTACCTTCAACTCTCTAAACTTTGCTGGGTTATTTTTTTTACCCATGTTCTGTCTTCTTCTAGCACTCTTGCTCTTCTTCACTGTAGTCTTCGTCTATCTCATCTCCGTTGGTGATTTCAACACGTTTTCTTCACCCCGTGTATCCTCTCGATAAGCTCTGTTGTTGGTTACAAAACGTTAAATTCAGGAACCTAACTTTCACAACTTTTGCTCATCTCATGCTGAGTCAAGTCAAATACATTTGTTTCTACATTAACACCATTTTAAGGATTGCAGGTACTTTCTAAGCAGCATTCAAACATCTTTATATGGCTTTAACTAAAAAGCAAGCAAATAACATATCTTTGCAACAGGTAAATAGCACATAAACTCACACCATAGTGACGGCTTACACTCGACGCAGAAGTATAAATAAGCCTTTAGCCTCCCATAATCTTGTCTGCTATATTTGCTTCTTATAATAAATAAGTAAATCCAGGCAATTGGTTAATGAAACATTGATTAAAATTAAAATACAATTTTTACAAAACGAAATGAACTTTTAAATTAATATAAATGTGATTAATAAACTAATGGCTTAAATGAACAACTACTAGTCGACTAGAAAAAAAAAAAAAATTTGACATATTTTCGATCCAGCATGTCACAAAGGGTATTCTCCGATCGCATGCTCACAGACACACAGAGCATCGTTCATTATTATCAGTTTAACATTATATTTGTGAATGACTAACCGCAGCACACACCAGAGAAAAAACTTTGCAGGTCCTATGGCTGAGAGAGAGAGACTCGGATGAAAACCACTTCAATGAGCTCAATTATAGTAACGCGGCATTTTGTTTTGTCAGTAATGGTGCTGTAATGACAGAAAAAGCAATTTGTTTGATTACTCGTTACTGAAAAAAGTAACACCATTAGTAACGCTGTTATTCCCATCACTGGTCCTGACACGTGTTGTTTAACTCCAATAGAGTTTATAATGTCTGAAAATGTCAATCCCAGTGAATGTTTTTCATTATCTACATGGATATTAAAATCACCAACAATTACAGCTTTATCCGCAACCAGTACTGACTCTGATAGAAAATCAGCAAATTCTTTGATAAAGTCTGTATGGTGTCCTGATTGCCTGTATACAGTAGCCAGCACAAATGTCAAATGGGACTTATCACTTACACTAGATAGTGTTACATAAAGCAGTGGTTCCCAACCATGTTCCTGGAGGCCCCTCAACAGTGCACATTTTGCAAGTCTCCTTTGTCTGACACACCCATTTCAGGTCTTGAAGTCGCTATAATGAGCTGATGACCTGAATCAGGTGTGTTTAATTGAGGAAACATGCAAAATGTGCAGTACTGGGGGCCTCTGGGAATGTGGTTAGGAATCACTGACATAAAGAACCATCACTTCAAAAGAATTATATCTGAAACTAGACTTTTGAGTAATAGTGAAGATATTACTATAAATTACAGCAACGTCTCCCCCTTTGTTTTCAGACGAGGCTCATGATCTTGGTGTTTGGACTCATTTAAAGTAATGTAATCATCTGGTTTGAGCCAGGTTTCTGTCAAACACAGCACATCTAGGTTACAATCTATAATCATATCATTTACAATAAGTGCTTTTGAAGAAAGGGATCGTATATTCAGCAACCCAACTTTATCATTTGTTCATCTGTATTACAGTGCATGCACAATAATTATGCAAGTTTATATTTTACAAGCACATTTTACCAAATCCAAACCACATTATTCTTAATAACTACTATTCATTTTGTATTTAATCATTTATAAGTAAAACAAAATAAAAACGCCTTATATTCAGGTGTGCATAATTATTAAGTAGGTTTAATTTTACAGGTAAAATGGGCCATAAAAAGAGATTCAACTCATACTGAAATGTCAAAAATGATCAAATGCTCATGAGAAGGACGCAATACTAATGCAATACTAGAAATTGCTAAATTAAGGTGTGACCAATGGACAGCAACAGTGAAACTGTTACATGTCGCTTATCTTTATTCCGCCTGCTCTCTTTCTGCTGGTTGTGTAAAGCTGTGGTGAAATGAGTAATCATTTCAGTCTATTTAGTAAAGAATTTGTGTTGTTCAAAGTTCATAGTCATTGTTTTGACTTCATGAAGATCATCAAACTGAATGAACATCAAACTGACTAGAACAAACTCTTTGACATGTATATATGATACTGGATATCAAGAGTGAAACTGTTAATAATGTTGACGGACAGTAATCTCATTCATTTGTCAGTCATGTGTGGGGTGAACTATTATTTATTAAACAAATGTTAGTCAGTCAGTAAAACAAAATGTTAATTTTTAAATTCTGTGAGTTTGTGGCTTTCTGTTTAAGACAAGAGAAAGTGAGGCCACATGAAGCACAGTTCATGAAGATAGAAACAAACCCAAGAATGTATCATTTCTGTGAGTTTCACATTAATATTATAATGTGCTTTTGTATCCAAATGCTACATTTTATTAAATGCTGCATAAACTAAACTAATTTCAGAGCTCTGTATAGGTCATTATGCAAAAACATCTGCAACGTTTTAATTGAAAGGTTAGTTTATAAATACAAAAACCTAAAAATAACCATAAGGAAACATTCTGTATGAGCTATGTTTATGTTATTTAAACGTTCTGTATAAAATATGTTTATGTTATTTAAAAACAACCTTCCTCCAACATTCTGGGAACATTATTTCATTTAATAAAGAACATTCCTAGAACATTATTATTTAGTTCCCCCAAAAATTAACCAAACCAAACATAATACTTGGCTTTCATAACCGATAATGATGAAATTATTCCTGATGCAAGAAGAATCAGCAGAAAATAAAATTGGACAATAACAATAAGCTGTTGATAAAATGAGTAATGAGTTTAATCAATTATTAATCAAGTTTAATCAACCATTTCTTAAAGCACAAAAATTAAATAAAAGTGATTCATGTTCAGGGATTCGTTCAGATTCATGTTTCTGATAAAGTGCTATATAGTAAAAATAGGATTTTTGAGGTAATGCAGTCTGTAAAACCTGTTTTTGCAAACGACAATCCAAAGGACACTTGCATACGCTAAAATATAATTTTGCCTCCCTTCAGTTACATTTCAATAACTTTTGTTTAAAAGATGATACAAAATATTGTTTTCTGGTACAAACTGTCACCCAGTGGAATCAAAGAAAACAATCAGCAGGTTCCTAGAGCAAACAAATCCTGATTTACCCGGAAAAAACACAAATCATCTATTTAAAAGTGCTTATTACAGTATTTTAAATGCATACAATGTTATTTCTGAAGAATTACAGTCTGATTTTGTTATTTTTAGGGGTTTTTTTTGTACAATTACATCAATATTTTACATTTCTCTCACTGTATGTGTGAAGGATGAACACTTAAACTTTGGTATGTCAAATTCAGGCGGAAATCTAAAATATCCCTCAGATTGGAAGAGGTTAAAGTCCTTGAAAGTCCTGGAATTTTACATTATCTGCAGGGTTGGGCAAAAATACATCAAAATGTATTTTAAAATAAAATACCAAATACCTTCATTTTAAGTGTATCAAAATAAACTACAAAATACAGCAGCCACACCATGTATCAAAATAAATTACTGTATTTTTGTATTTTATAAATACTAAAAAATACTTTTACAAGGGAGCATGAAATTTCTTTGCAAAAGAGTAGCATTATAACAACCTTCAACACACAAATGTATCTAATATGATAAGACAGCGCTGCTTTACCTCACATACACTTGAGCAGAAGAAGTGGAAGCGGCAACTGCGACATAATAAAAGTTCAAAGCTGCTGTCGAGATGTGTGTTGCGCTCATGTCTCATTAGTAATCACGGTTGTCTGGGCCCTGAATCGGACCAGAGCGGAATGCATTTCTTAAACGCTGCTGAGCGCGCCCTCGCCTCCCTAAACTTTCCAACGACCGCCTCAACGGAACCGCCGAAAAGTTCAGATGGCGAGACCGGGGCATCGAGGAGAGAGCCCTTCTCTTTCTCCCCGATGTCCGCCATGGTTAACCAAAGGTGCCTCTCCGTAGCCACCATAGCCACCATCGATCTTCCAATCGAGGCAGCCGTTTGCTTAGTGGCACGGAGAGCCAAATCCGTGGTTTGGCGCAGCTCAGCCACCGCATCAGGGGACAAACCCTGCCCCTAATCCAGGTCCTTCAGCAGGTCAGCCTGGTACGCTTGCAACACTGCCATTGTGTGCAAAGCAGCACCAGCCTGGCCCGCAGCAGCATATGCTCTGCCGTTCAAACGTGATGTCATCTTAAGGGGTTTAGACGGCAGAACCGGAGCTTTCAGTGTCGGCGCGCTACCCGTGACGAGATAGTTAGCAAACGTCTCGTCAATGGGGGGCATCGACACATACCCATGCTGGCCCAATTCCTCCACATCAGCGAAATTCCCCCGCTGATGCAGATGAATCCTGGCCGAGTATGGGTTCTTCCATGCCTTCCCCACCTCAACATGTAGGTCAGGAAGGAATGGAAGGCTCACAGGAATTATAGGGTTGTGGTCGGAGAGAAACTGTCCGTCCAACCTGCCACGAACGGGCTCTTTCCTGATGCGCTCCCATGGCAGCTGCAGCCTGCCTGCAGCGCGTTCCACAACCTCCAATAATTCCACATATGCTGGACAGGGAGGCTTGGAAGAGAAAGAGGCAACCTCAGTCACTTCTCCCTCTTCCATAGCCAACTCCTGCTCTCAGGGGCTCTCAGCCAGAAGAGCACTCGCTCCCGGATCCGATGATGTCAAGGAGATGGCATCATCGTCATCCAGAAGCTCATCCCCGCCAGCCGCCGCTTGGGGTTGAGAGACCGTGACACCTCTCTCAAACTTAGCGGCGAGCTCCACCTGCGACCCCCATGAATGCACCCGCCACTCGGCCTCAGCACGAGCAGGACCAGATCCTCCGGGAACAGGTGTTGACGTCTCTCCCCTTGAGAAGAGAGTCAGGCGGGAACGGAGCATTTTCATGGGAAAACGCTCACACAGCTCACAGCCAGTGTCCTCAAACGCTGACCGTGCGTGCTCTTCACCCAGACATAACACACATAGGGTGTGAGGATCCTCCGGGGTCAGAAACCTCGGACAAGGATCTGCACACTTCCTAAAACTTTTGCCCTCAGACATAGTTTTTTCAAAGATACTCACAGTTTTGAATTTGGAGAAACCAGACAGTGGCAAGACACAGGCAGTCCCTGAAAGACGAAAGATACTGGCTGCGTCCGAAACCGCCTACTTCTCTACTATTTAGTAGGGGAAAAGCAGTAGGCGAGCGAATAAGTATGTCAGAAGCAAAAAGAGTAGGCGAAAATTACCTGGGTGACGTAATAATTCTCGCGAGATTCGGCCGTGCGCCTACTTAAAGTGCGTCCGAAACCACCTACTTACCAACGCTATAATAGTGGAAAAGCAGTAGGCGAGCGAATAAGTATGCCAGAAACCAAAGTAATCATAAATAAGTAGTCGAGAAGTTCCCGGATGGCCTACTACTTCCGCCTAGATTTTTGAGAGCTCATCCGATAGATACTTTTCTATCCCAGGAGGCCACGGGAGAGGATCATAAAGAAGAAGAAGAGGATACGTTTTGTGCGATAGGTGGCGGTAATGCACTTAAATGTCTGCGATCCGCCGTAAAGCAAGAAGAAGAAGAAGAAGGAGGAGGAGGAGGAGGAGGAGGAGGAGGAGGAGGGCTGAAAAGGTAGACGCGGGTGTTTTCAAATGTGAGTATTACAAACCAAAAACACGGTTCCTTGTTTTAAATTCACATTTGTTGAATTACAGTAGAGCAAATTGTTGAAACTAAAGGCGCTAAATGGTATAGTATTATTGTGATTTTGCTGTTAAACATGTTTTATTATGTATAGCTAACAGGGGAGCTCCAGTATGTAAATCTAAATACGATTACTAAATGACTATTTAATATCTTGTAGGAAAATCGTCCATATGAATTTCATATGAATATGTCTGTTAGGCCCTAGATATGAAGTAGACATCTGAATGATGTACATGCTATTGTGTAACTTAGTACAATTCACTGTTGTCAGCACAGTTTGCAATAGATGAATGAAAGTAATGTAAATAAATTTCCATAAAGTAACTAAATATAAGTAACCTATATTATTTGTCCATTAGTTCTGTTGAAAAATTGAGGAACATTTGTGTTGGATAAAATGTTACTTAACACATCAACAATTACCTCAACATTTAAATGTAGATTTGAGCACATAAATCTCAGAGGAAACTTGAATCTTGTCTGATGTTACAGGGACAGAAATGAATACAAAGTCTATTTAAATCTTAAGTTGTAGTTTATTTTAATTATTGTAATTTCAAACAGAGTTATTACAGCACTTTTCTGATTCTTGATGTCTGTATGTTTTCTGCAGAGCTTTTGACAGTGGCATTTGTGAAAAAAAAAAAAAGGAAACCTGAAACAAAAATATAAAGTAAGATCATTTTGTTACTTCTAATACAGAAATCAGATGACATTGTGCTGCTAAAATTACTGCTTTTGTATTATGTTTGTGTATTTTTGTAGGATGTGAATGTCCTCAGACTGGTGTGAGCACTGAGGATGGAGAGACACAGCAGATCCTGGGAATGGTTCAGTGTCATGGATGAGACTCTCCATCACTCCTCCTGCCCTTACTTCCTCATCTGACCTGATGTTGCTGTGATTTCTTCATCCTCATTGAACCCTGAGAGCCAGCGAGAGCATCTAGACAAAGACCAAACTGAGGATGTGATTTTGGTCAAGTTTGTTCTGCTGGTTTCAGTGGAGCTTCAAAAGCATCATCAAATAATGTCATGAAGCTTCTGGAAGTCAGGCTCCATTGACTGATAGTGTAGAAACTAGCTGGACAAACTTGATCAAAATCAACTTTTGTGTTCAGAAAAAAAAAAAAAAAAAAAAAAAATGAACACAGGGATTGAACAGCATAAAGGCAAGTGAATAATGACTGAATTTATTTGTTTGGGTGAACTAACCCTTTATGCCCCCAAATAGAAATATGTATGAAATGTATGTATGCATTTATATTATAGTAGTACCTTGAAAAAGTAAAGAAATAAACGGCTTGAATTAGCGTTTGTGCTCGAAACACTAACAAAAAAGGATTTAAAAAAAATCGAATTTACATTTGGCAGATGCTGATATCTAAAGTGACTAACAGTGCTCTTATTACAGGGATGATCCCGTTGGAGCAACCTGGAGTAAAGTGTCTGGATCAAGGACACACTGGTGGAGACGCTGCAGAGATCAAACCAGCAACCTTCTGCTGACCAGGGCAGAGTTTCCCAAAAGCATCGTAAGCTTAAGTTGATCGTAGCTCCATTGAAAACAATGGAGCTACGATCAACTTAGGCTTACGATGCTTTTGGGAAACGCTGCCCAGCTCAGTGGTTTAGCCCACCACACCACAAAAGTAATGGAGCTACAAAAGAAATCATGTAATTGTAAAAATATGAAATGAAGTATGGCAAGAAACTGAATGCTGACATGAATGAAGTGTAAAAAGTTTTAATCTGTTTATTCAGTCATGCTGATGGAGAGCACATGAATGTTTGCAGCAGACACAGCAGAGCCAGATTGTCCCGCACATCTTCTCCCACTCTTGCTTCAAGGGTTCAGCGGTCCATCATCATGGTCTTCCTCATCCTCTGGATCAACGATGTCCCCATTGAGAAGAGCAGCAGTGAGGGACATGATGATGAAGGTGTTCATCAGCTGCTTCATCAGAATAAAGCTGCAGAATCAGCACAGCTGTGTTGAGATGGCAGCAGGACTGTAAATACCTGATTGTTAAAGCAATAAATTTGAATAAAGCTTTGTTTCATGTGTTGTTGACTTGTACATGCATTTATTTAATTATTGTCATTATTACTTTTATTAATTCTTTACTTATTATTTATGCTATTATCAGTAAAGTTATATATTTTATTCATGCTTTCATTGACTGTAAATGGAGATGTATTCACATCAGCTGTATTTGTCTAGTGTGTTCATGCACAGCTGTCATATAACTAAACATTACATTTTGCTTGTTTTACTAAAGAAGTAATATGAAAAGTAATATAATTAAGTTTTGGTTTATGGTTAATGTTGGGGTGTGCTAACAAAGCAATTCATTCTGAGGTCATCTTAATTTCAAGTAGATTTTACTTACATTTTTTGAGTATAAAATCAAGAGTCTTTTCCAAAGGTGAGATCTTCGAGCAGCTGCTGATGTCTTCTTTGGCTTCAGACATTGCTAACACTGAGGAAAACTGCACTAGGTAGGGTTGTGGAGTTACTGGTGCTGTGAGGTGTTAGTGCACCTGTCACTCATATCTTTATTTTATTGCAGGACCTACAATATACAAGATCAGGGAAAATACCAGTTGTATCTTTAACAATGAACAATAATAATGAAAAAAAAAAATATATATGTGTTTGTATACATCATCGTTTGAAATTATATACACACATAAAGCATGATGACGAGGTTAAATATTTTGAATACATCATAATGCATAAAAGTATTTATTTTATTTATTATTTGAAAGCCTGAGGGATGAAACTAGAGCTAATTCAACAAAAGGGAAAAAATTTGATTTATGCTTGTGGATGGACATTTTTGCATATAAAATAAAGAAATTAATAACATATTCACACGAATTTGGGTATTTGTAACAAAAAATAAACTCTCTATAAAAATATAAGAACTTTAAATTAACCCAAAATATATTAGTTGTAGCCTACTACAATTACAAAATTACTGGCAGCTGTTTCTTCAACAAGACCACAAAATAAGCAGTTTAATCAATATCAAGATATTAACAGATAGAAGAATTAAACCTGTCACTCATATCTTTTAAGTTGTTGCACTTGTGATAACGTCGTAGGTCACATGATAACCTCAACATGGCGGATTATTTTCGGTCTCGCATACTCAACGAGATTTGGCTGTTAAGTACCTACTCTTTTGGCGCTCGTTAAGTAAATACTTATTGAAATTAAGTACCTACTCATTGAGTAGGCGGTTTCGGACGCAGCCACCGACTGCTCCCGCGGGCACGCTGTTATACATCCGGGTCGCGCCCCTATGACGTCATAGGCTGTCGCCGGCCAATGAGCATTGGAGTTATTGGATAGTTGGTTTTCAGACACCGAGTCACGTGTGACGTTCCCCAAAGCGTGGCAAACGCAGAGTTGAGTTCCCTTCGAAAGGGAAATGTGGTTTTCAGTTAGCGGAACATTTGAACAGCAAGAGATTAACGAGTGTCTGCACGACGAGGGAGACATATTTGTCCCGACCACAACTCTGCCTGTCCCTTGCTGTTCCCGTTTTGACCCTGCCTGTACGACCATGCTCTCATTTAATAAAAGCTTGCAATTGGATTTGTGCCTGAGTCCGGCTCTGTTACATCTTATTATAATTGAATTTGATTACATTTATGAAATTGACAGAAAAGATGATGTATAATTAGGTTTAAAGAATGGATTTATAAAGGTAAAAATGAAAATAAATTTAAACATATTGGGAAAAAATAATTTCTGTTAGCAGCTATGCATTATTAATGATCTTGTTTTATGTCAGAAATAAAAGATTCATCATTTGCTACAGTTGATTAAAACATTTTATTAATTTGAAAGTTTCTGAATCCTTTGGAAATAAAATCTGTATAAAATGATCTGTTATGATACAAGAGGGGTCGGACACAGATGTAAACAGGTAAGCAGTCTTTATTATAAAACCAGTGAGCAGATATGGCAAGCAGGAATGAACAGATGAGCAATGGTAATGACTGGTGATAGTTACGGTCCTTTTGTGATTGCAGATGACAGAGTCCTTTAACTGGATGGAGCTGGAGAATGTAGAAGACGTAGGAGCACTCACACACAGACGAGGAACACACTGGGAGATCGGGTTACGCAGGAGACAGGTAAGTAGCAAGCAGGGAGTCCTTGAGGTAAGCATACAGGTAAGTATTTCTCAACGAGACCGGACTGTGAGTGCTCTTATACTGGTGGTGATGAAGGGGATAATGATGTGCAGGTGACGGTGATTAGTATTCCGGTGATTGGGAGCGTTGGGATTGGTGCATGGTGGAGCCTGACATGTCTGTGACATGATCATGATAAATTATACTGTACCTGTTACATATGAACTGGCAATCTCAAGTATGAAGGAGCACAACATTCTACAACACCAACCCACCTAATTATCATACATGACAAAAAAATGTAAGAATAAATATGAAAATATATTTTTTTTTTTTTTTTTTTTTAAAGTTCAAATAAATAAATGTTAAAATAAATACATCTGGAAAAAAATACTTATTGGAATAAATCAATATAAAAATAAATGAATTAATGCATAAATAAGTAAATATAAAATGGAAAAATAAATAAAAGAATAAATAAATAAAATTAGAAATAATTAAAACAAAAGCAGAAAATAATAAATTAAGGAGGGAAATTAATTTGATTAAAAATGAATCAACATTTACTTCAAGTTGTTTATTGATTTGTTTATTTTTCTATCATCACATTTATTTACCTATTCATTTTTTCATTAATTTATTCATTTTTAATTTCTGCAGATTTGTTCCTCCAAACAAGTCCAGGATTCTGCGGTGAAAAGTAAAGGTATGAGGAGGAACTCAGTGAGGGGACGAGGCGTGAGAGGACACACTGGATGTTTTCGCTTCAGCAATGCAAACAGCCTTCATATTTTAAATAATTAAACTAATGTAAATGATAACGTTTTATGAATCAGAAAGCCTATTTTCAGACGTTTACTGTAATCTACCTGATCAGAAAAATCATTTATTAGGAACATTTTACTGGGGCACGTGCGACGCCCCTGGTGTGAAAAGAGAGAGACTGTGGAGTGATAATTATAAAATGATGTTTCACAGGTGTAATTGAGTAATTAACTTATCATTCACATAATTAATCCTTTTAACACGTTTATTAGCCTCCATTAAATATTTCTAATGGAAAGTAAATGAATCAAAGTAGCTTTTTTCTTCTACATTGATTTTTCACATGCTGGTTCATTTCACACACACAAAGGACTTAGATTCATTACATTTCACATCATTCCAGTTGCCATCTGTTGAAAGACAGAAAAAATATAGTTGTTTTTATCATCTGTGTATTATGAAAAAACTAAATAATGTTTATTTAGTATGGTAGAGACAGAAATATTAGTATTTGATGTCTAGAAAACAATCAGCAACAATGTTTCCGTGATGAATGTTCACAAAACATTTTTAACTGTGATGAAAAAGTTATTTTCTAGCTTCTGGATTTACAGTATGACATGAAGCAGTTTCTGCTAATCTTCTGATGTATGGTCTAACACAATTCAGATTGACGGATCATTTATCATGTTATTTCATGAGCATTAACAGAAGTTACTTACGGACAGAGTTCATCTCAAGGCAGTGCTCATCTTTACTGTAACTGGGTTGTCCAGGCGACCATATTTTATAGTTCATTCTGGTTCCATCACTCCAGAACCAATAAGTATACTATGAACAGAAGAGAAAAAACAGTATTGTGTTTATGTCCACAGCTTTACATGGCTTCGTTTTATCTTTATTTATCTAAAAGATGATTCCTCATGAACCCTAACCCCACTTTAAACATGTCAGAAATCTAAAAAGAAATGAACAGAAATTATTTCACAGAAAGGGTATCAGTAAAGAATATGTGAAAACTGTGTAAGAAAGGGTTAATCACTCAGTTATCTCTATCAGCCACACTATTTCACATCGAGTTTCACGATACAAACACTCGAGTATGACATCATCATGGTGAGCGGTGCCTCTCATGGCTGCCAATGCACTAAACTAACTGTTCTGAGGAGCAAAAATAAATGATTAAAACACATCTATGCTCATGCGTTTTGAAAAATGTATTAAATGAGTATTAATGTAATGGTAAATGCCCAGTAGCACAGAAAGTATGATGAAAAAATAATTGCACACCACAGGATTATGGCCTCCGATCCAGACAGGTGTTGATGCATGAGTTGTTTGTCTAATCAGGTTCTGTATGAACATGTACTCAGCATGGCTGTGTACAGAAGCAAGGTTCCCACCATAGGACAAACACGTATCCTGTAGAGGCAGAGACATGTGCAAATACAATGAACGTGTTATTTTAAATTAATCTGCCAAAATCTGTGACATGCCTTCAGTTACCATCAAAACAATGTTTACTCACTGTGCTGTTTATTTATTGTTTATTATTTTACACGTGAAATATAAAATCTGCCATTTGAGATGGGACTACATTTCTAGAAAAGGTTCTGGTTATACTGTATATAGATTAGATATAACTTCACATAGATAAAGCTTTTAAGTGATCCTCTCATGATAACATGAAATGTGTTGTGTCTGTATTTTCAGACCATTATGATGTTTCAGTATTATCACAGTGATGTTTGTTCACATCCTGGAGCTCCACTGTCATTTATTTACTGTTAACATATATTTTGTTTTTAAACTGAGGAACAAGTTGAAATGACTTTCCTGTGATAACTGACAGGTGTCACAGATGTTTACAGAGCTTAAACCAAAAATATTCTTATGATTTTAATGTCATATCAGAAGCTGAACGTATCATACCTCGCCTCCACCCCACGAGTATTGTGGGTCTTTGAAAAACTTGAAGCATCTGCATCCATAGGCAGTCCATCCTGTCTCACAGGCTGTTAAATGGAAGTTTTGTTTATTATTATATTGTTACTTTTAATGAACTTTCATGAAATTAAATGAATAACTTTCATTTAAAGGTACACTATGTAACTTTTGGCCCTTTATCAGTTAAAAAACAAAAAGGCATAGAGCATTGTTTCAGTTGTGCTTTGGCTTTGCATGACTGTGGAGATGAAGGCGACGCTTCACAAAAGATGCTGTACAGTGAACTCTGTTAGAGAGCTACATATGGCAATCTATCTGGTCCTGGAATTAAATACCTCAAAAACTCTTTAATCACCGTGTCGCTTTTACAACATTTAAAATCCATCAGTTCTCGTCATCTAAAGCCGAGCTAATGTTGCTTGTTTTATTACGAGCTCTGTCATTTTCTCTTTTGTCCAGCAGACTCTCCTCTGTTCGGTGTTTGTTTAAAACGGGCAATTCTCCAGAGGTTGGAGATTCAGCTGCTCCATCTCTTTCTTTCTTGCTCTTGTGACAGCTAACCTGTGCCACTCCCACACCAGACACACGTCAAAGCGGCCGGAGCAACTTTTCTCTATTTACGGATGTGACGAGACACACATGGGCGAGTGATGTATGTTGGAAAACTGTTCTGACAGGTCTAAAATATAAACACTTCTAATAGACTTAACACAGTGAATCAGTGAATCATGTTTTTTAAGAAAGATTGATGATGTATTGACTTTTTTTTTGAAAAACAAAAACAAAAAAAGCTACATAGTGTACCTTAAATAAACAAAGGATTAAAATAAAATAGTTTCCAATATACTCTTTAAAACATTTTAAAACATGTTGGAGAACATGATCATCAGGTGTTACACACACTTGTTAAGGTGGAGAAATGCACAGGTTTTGGACTTTTGTACTGTACTAGACATACATACTGACAAGAGAAGAAGACAAGAGAAGACTTACCGCTACAAGGTTTACCTCCAACAGGACGCGTTTCCACTTAAAAAGAAAGAAATACACAGTTTTAAAACAGAACTGCTAGCAGTAGTGCTACTACAACTACTGAATAAATATATACTGCAAAATAACAGGCATATTTGGTGTTGTATATTACTGTCAAAATTAATAATATAATATTATTAATAATAATCAACAACTTTAGCTGATATATTGATATAATTATTGTTGTTTTATTGTCTTAATATCATCATAATAATTCAGAGACAAACTCAGGTGCACATACTGTATTATATCATTCCTGCTTCTGATCAGTCATTACAGAGTCCCAGATGTGCTTCAATTCATGTTAAAATAACAGTTATGAAGTGAGACGTGGAATAATAGTTTTACCTGAAGCATTCAAAGCGACCAGAAGACCGAGAGACAGATAGACAGTCCACAACGCCATCGTTTCTCAGAGAACACTGGAACTCTGCATAGATTTAAAACACAATTATACACAAATAATTATTACAAAGATTTGTATTTTTGTGACAAGAACCAGTAGATCAATGTTTACAAACAATGTTTTTATATAGTTTGTATTTAGTGGATCACAGAGCCAGTGCAAGATGAGCATTTGTGGTTAAAGAGCAGATTTGTTTTTGTTTTTTTAGGAAATGAACAATCGTTTATCTAGATAAGACCCTTATTCCTCATCTGGGATCATGTAGAGCTCTTTGAAGCTGCATTTAAACTGCTGTTTGGACCTTCAAGTCCACTATATGGAGAAAAATCCTGGAATGTTTTCCTCAAAAACTATAATTTCTTTTCAACTGAAGAAAGAAGGACATGAACATCTTGGATGACATGAGGTGAGTAAATTATCAGGAAATTTTAATTCTGAAGTGAACTAATCCTGTTCGCACACTTTGTAAGAAATAAAAAAAAAGAAAAAGATTTTACTTGAAAATAGAAAAAGTTGTACTGTTTTTTTGTTTGTTTTTGCAGTTTTTCATACTTTCATAATGCAATAATCTCAGAAGCCTTTGAACAAGTGCACTACCTCCAGGTGGTTTTGTTCTTGTAAAAATATACCTGCAACCTTTCAGGGAACTAAATCCAGCACTGACTGACAAGATCTGTGAGAAACACAATGAACTCAAACCAGCAAAGACATGAGAGAACGAAGCACGATATAAAGGGAGCAGAGCACATGAGGAACAGCTGAACACAATCAGGCCAACGAGAACTCGACCCTTGCGCTAATTTTGAGTATAACTCAATAACGTGATATGCTGTATTATCTGCATTTATTATTTATTACTAGATGAATAATTGTTACGATGTGGTCAGCGGGCATGAAAACAAAACTAAACAGAGCATTGAAACAGGAAATGAAGTAAACAGAAAAGAGTGTCAAAACAAGGGTCCACATAACAGAACATAAACCTGACAATAAGCTCATTAGGCTATTGTTATGTGTAACAGTTAGTTCCCAACCTTGAATCTCACTTGACGAGAGGCTTTCTGCTGATATTTCTCCAGTATCAGCAATGCTTGCCTTTGTGTGTTCTAGAGAGACTGTCCCTCAGTGCAGTTACATTGGGACTGTCTTTGAGCAAATCATCGAACCGTTCATTCAATGAACGCCGATTCATTCAAAGATAGATGTAATGAAACAAGGTGTTGATTATTTTAACTTTCATCTCCACTTTACAAGGGTCAGCTGAGCTGTATTATTAACAGTTTCAATGGCATTGATTCACTGCACTGACCAACACTGATGACATTCATGCAATAACATTGAATACATTCACACAGGCAATAACGTATGGAGCCCCGCACATGATCATTCGCTAAATCATGTGCACAATGTTCCCTCGTTTGAATGATTGACAGATTTACAACACACATAGAACATTGTAATGTTTAATAGCATTTTATGAAAGTTAAATTTAGCATTGAAGAAAAGTAGATTTGTGTTATGCTGTCAATAATAGTTCTTAGAGAGAAAATCAGAATTGGCAAAAATCAGCACTGGCAGGTCACACTTACAAAAAAACATCACAATTGGGAAAAAATTGTAAGGCTTGATTTTCCTGCTAGACAAAAACTGAGATCAAGCATCCTGCAATAAAGCAATACAACTCGCCTAGAGAAGAAGATCTCAAATAAATAGCAATGGACAACGCCTCCCCCTCCACACACACACACACACACACACAAACACACCATCCCTTCCCCCAGATTCAAGTCACTGAAACTTCTTCAAGATGTATAATGTAACTTGTATATATATATTGTTTTTTCCCTTTCATGTTTGGTATCATTTTAAATGTCTCAGTGTGATTGGTAAAATGGTCTCAATTTCACAACAGTCACTGGTATTATGATGAAGATGGAAAACTAAGGAAAATTCTGTCCTCTTTTTGGGAGGTGTCTCTTCTCCTCTCCCCTAAAACAGGTGTTGGTGTAATTAAAACGTACGATCCTTTTGTTCTGGTCCTGGTATAAAAGGTAAAGAGTAAAGCAGTCAGGGGGGATCTTCTGTAACCAGAACCCCCATACAGAGATGGGTGAATGTCTGAAGACATTCATGTATCACTGTGTGTATATATGCATTTCTTTGAGTAATCGATGTTATGCATTTATCATTTCTGAGTTGGTTTCTAATTGTCTAATTGTAATGTAATTGGCATGATATATTTTTACTTGACAAATAAAATGTTATATTTGATTTACTCTGGATTCTTCTGAAATCATTATGTCCGGTAGATTATTGGAGTCCATATTTCCGCAAATCTGCGTCAGGATAGAGGTTCGATGAAAGGAGCATGTTGCACATCATGAGACCTTTTGATTTTTGTTTATCAACTGGCTTAGCAAGTTGCAGTACCGTGGCTAAGAAAACTGTGTTTTTGTATGAACACGCATGTGGCGGTTCGACTCAAATGCTTTAGTAAACTCTGCACCCTCTGACTAAGATCAGAACTGACGAGTTTGTGATCGTGAAAGGCACTCAATCGGCCGAAGTGACTTTTCTAAGTGATATGGGTTCGTAATGAAAGAATAATTGAAAATAAGAGTTACCAAGAATAATCAAATATCTAAATTAATGCATAACAAATGATTAATTTCTAATTGGGAACACAACCTTAGAATAAGAATCATTTGAAATTGGAGTCAGATTAAATGAGTGAAATTAAGTGAACTTCACAGAGACGCTGAAGAGGCATACACGCGTTAACCTTCGCCCAACGCCGTCGGACTCCGTTTTTGGGCCGATGGGGGGTTCCTTACAAACAATACGCAGAAAAAAACTCTTAAACTGTGAAACACGGGTAAAAGTTCACAAAAACAGTGATTACATCCTTTAACTGACTTAAGCCCTGATAAACTTCATTGAGGTAACCTTCTCGAACATGACTCAACACACACTTCTACGTGCAACAGCCTCAACGCCCGTCAAAGTCTTCCAAAAATAATCACTTTTCAAAATGACTTAATCATGTTCTGCTTGATCATCGATGAGGTGTATCCTCCAACATTAGCTACTGTTGAATGCATTAAACATGTTTTGCACTTCTGCATTGAG
This sequence comes from Megalobrama amblycephala, assembly GCF_018812025.1. Taxonomy (NCBI): domain Eukaryota; kingdom Metazoa; phylum Chordata; class Actinopteri; order Cypriniformes; family Xenocyprididae; genus Megalobrama; species Megalobrama amblycephala. The sequence goes on from NC_063044.1 coordinate 69,142,348, forward strand.
CATTTTAGCATCATTAATTCACTGAACAACAAAATATAGGCTGCGTTCTGAATAACCAAATAACAATAAATAAAAACTAAAAACTACATACAAATACAAAATAAATCTAAGCTCTGTTCTGGGAATGTTCCAACAGAACTAATATTCCCAGAATGCCCCATGAATCAAAAATGATTAAATGGGTTTTAGTCGGCTAAAAGTGAAATAAATGTAAATGTAGAAAAGTCAAACCTCAGGAAATGTGCTCCGAACAGCAAACTGAGTGTTTCTGCTGGATAGTATATCAGAGATGTGTCTTGTTTTCTTGAACTCTTGATGTATTCCTATCCACTACATTGTGGGTTTAAATAAGTGTACTCATGTTACGTAAGATGCGTGTCAGCCAATCAGAAAGGATCTGCATGTTACTGAGATGTCTGATCTCTCTAAATCACATGACTCTCAGAAAAAACACCACAGAAGTAATACCACAATTGTTCAAAGTCATGTATTTCATCTTTCAGTTGTTTTTAATCATTATCTAATGATTTGCAAAGGTATTATTGTGTAATGATTTTACTTGTTGAGGCATATGATTATTAACTAATTGTTGAGTAATAAGTAATATTAGAAGGGTTGTCAACCATAATCATAACCACAATGATAAATTACTTAATGAGCTGGAAGCTGAAATACATGTCTTTGACCCATTAACACATTAATGTACACTATTAGTACATTTACTTACTTCATTAATCACCTATAGGGCCAGATATGCTAAACAGGGTAAATTAGCATGAGAATGCAATTCTAAAAATTGGAAAGTTTTGTGCTGGTGAAAGCTGTTAGTAAATCTGTTTCAGACACGGATCCTACTCCCACCCACGCTGATCCCGCACTGTAAAAAATTTTAAGCCAGTACAACAAAAAAAATCTTGGTACTAATTTCCCCTAGCTTTTTCTTGTTTACTCAACTTTTGTAAATAACAGTTAAACTGACTGAAATTAAGTTGTCAGTCATACAAAAAATGTTTAGTTGAGTTAACTTAAGATCGTTAGTTTTCTGGAGAGGTCCAACTATTCTTTAACAAATTTTTTTAAGTTGGGCCAACTCAACATTTTTTGTCTGAAGAACTCAATGTCTTAAGTTGAGTGAACAAAAAAATGCTATTGGAAATTGGTACTAAGAAATAATACGTTATGGCTGGAAACTACAATAGCATCGCCCAAGATAAAAACTGAAAACAGCAAGTTAACACAACAAAACATTTATTCCAAACAGCAATTTACTTTCACAAACATGTGTAAGGCAATTAAATGTAATTTCAGTTAGCTGTCATTGTGACAAGAATTTCTCTTAAAGGCATAGTTTACTCAAATGATAATTCATTATAATTTACTTTTTCTGTCTCAAACTCATATTACTTTCTTCTGTGGAACATGCACAAAAACATGCAGCTATTGTTTAATCAACTTTTTCTGAAGCAATACTTTTGGGAGAAAGATCAAAATCTTACTCTAACTCTTTAAAAAATCTTGACATCTGATTGTATTGCTTCAGAAGGCATGGATTAAATCATATGGATTACATTTATATAAAATTATATTCTTGTGTTCTAAAGAATAAAGATAGTCATAGGAGTTTGAGAAAAATGTAAATGATATTATCATTTTTGATTTAACCATCCCTTTAAATATTCTCAAAGGAAATAAATGTCTTATAATTGCACTAACAGTCCAAAGTGTATCAATAATGAAAGTCTTGCTAGCACCATCACAAAAATCCTGTAACAAGTCTTTTTTAAATTCAAACATATTTAAGCCAAAGTGATTCAACACTGCAAATTGAAATACTGCAATACTGCAACTAAAATTACACACTGCTGTTAAAACAGTTTTATAAAACAATGCCACTAAATATGAATATGAAAAGTGACTAAACAGTAGCATATGAGGAACACAATCTTTCAAAATGTAAAATAGACCATCCATCTCCAAAGTGCTGATACACCTAAACATGAAAGGTTTAGTACAACTGAACAGTATATCAACGAATATCAAGTAAACAAATATGCGTTGACTTTAGAGAATTCAAGACTACAAGTCTGAATTTAAAATTCACCTTAACACAATATCCTAACAAACACCATCATTATGCCGAAGGTACCAATTAACAATAAAAGCATCTGAAAACACAAAGCATCTTAAACTCCCTACAGAGTAAAAAGCTTATTCTTCAGGGACTGAACTCTGTTGGTACACTTTTCTCCCAATCCCACAAAGATGTTCTGCACTGCCTCAAATGTGTATTTGAGTCCTTTTGGATACTCAATGTTTAGCGCATAGAGAAGTCCAAAGAGTACCATGAAAGCAGTGGGAAAGTCTGGTAGGTCCTCCACAACCACAGTTTCCTCCAGGATGATGGCGAGGTTTTGACATCTCTTTGTTGCCTGCGAGAGATTGTCCTCCATGACTTCAAGAATGCCCAGTTTCACTCCTCTTGTGTATGTCTCCTCTAAATCAGTGTCCTTAGAATTATATAAATGTCATGAAAAAAATGGTGAAGTACAAATATAAAAATTGCAAACAAAGCATGGCATTATGTGCCAACCTGATGTAAATACTTGATGAAAACGAGCCACATGCAAACCACATCAGAAACTTTATTAAATATAACAACGCATTCAATAAAATAACAGTAATCAATGAATATATGAGATGAACAAAAAGCTGAAGACCTACCACACAAGTCTTTGATATTGCATCTCGCTCCCTGAGGTACAAGGGGAGTCCCCGTAGAGCCGTAGAGTATCTGTGTGATACAATGTCTGTTGTCTGTAAAAGAGAAATAAATCATTTTAATTAGGGCTGGGCGATATATATCGCATGCGATTGTCACGCACATTTCGTCAGTAAAGCCGGTTCCCTGATTACCACTAAATCGCCATCACCTGCTTTCAAATGGAGCAGCATTGAATAGACAGAGCCGTAGATCACTGACAAGCCACGCAATATCGCATTCGTTATCGAAGGCGATTCATCTGCGATAATGAATGCGATATTGCCTTCACAAACAATTATATATCACTTATAAGTTATTAAATACAAAATGAATAGTAGTTATTAAGATTAATGTGGTTTGGAATTGGTAAAATGTGCCTGGAAATAAATGATCAGAAAATCAACGTGCCTAATAATTCTGCACGCACTGTATAACCACTAATTTCAAAAGATTCGTAAGTATAGGAATCATACCTGCTCATCAAAATGGTCCAGGATCATTTTCATTTCATCTCCAAGGTCTTTACTCTTTGCTCGATACATTTTGATGAGACAGTTGCTATATTTGTTAAGAGCTGTCATGAATGTCGTTTTAAGGTCCACACAAGTGATCCTTTGGAACTCTGTGCAAACCTGAGGAAGTGAAAGGAAAAAAATCTGTTAACATTTAAATCTATATACAATCAGGACAAAATAATATATAGACAAAATGTAACTTACTTGTTCCTCCAAAAAGAGGCCAGGCCATCTTTCTTTGATGACAGAGACCAATGGTTGATCATTGACTATTTCTTTTCTCCTGAGAGGGAATGTAGTTTCCATTTTGGTATTCAGTATCATCATGTCCATGTTCCTTTTCTTGACTTCAAGCTCAAGCTGTTCCCTTTCATGTTCCAGTGCAGCATCATCTAAACCGACAGGATTGTCTGGAAGGAAGTTGATTTCTGATCTTCTTGGTTTCTTCTGGGGTACTCTTGAACCATCATCTCTTTTATTGCCAAGCTCACTACATCCAGCACTGCGTAATTTTTGTCTGTAATTACCCATTTTAAATTTTAAGCTCATCTTCCAGCCCCTGCATCCTGTGTCACAGCCAAGTTCCCTTAAACATGGATGTCTGGAAACTAACGCAACTGCCACTTGGTCAATTTCAGAATCACTTGGGTAAGCTTTAAAGGAGTACATTGTTTCTGCCAACTTGTCCAGTATTTCTATCTTGACATCTCGTGTAACATCCATGGTAGTGTTCTGTTTTTCATACACTTCATTAGCTTTTCTCAGTCTGAACTCTACATCATAGGAGAAATTGGGAATTTGGAAAACACAAGGCCAACGTTCTTCCCTGACTGATGAAGAAGATGGACTGGACAGATTGGATGAGATGCTTGCTGTGTCTAGGGTAAAGTCAGTGTCAGACCCTGTGCTTTCATTTCCTGGGAGTTCTGCTACTGATGCAGTTTTGAAGACCTCCCAGATAATCTTCAGTGTGACTTTATCAGATGGAAGTTCTTCTATGTTACACAAATTGCAAAGCTGACCACCAAAATCAGGGTCCTCATACTGGATCACAAAGTTTTGATCAATCTTTAGTTTTTCACATAGAATTTCTTTGAGCTCATCTATTGATGATGGCACTTGGGGGAGTGTCAGCTTTTTTATGCACTCTGGATTCACAATCACTCGCAGCAACATTGTGGTTTTCTGAAACAAAATAAAACACCCATTCAGTGATCTTGCTAGCCTGTGTACTCATTTTAAAGGGATAGTTCACCCAAAAATGAAAATTTGATGTTTAGCTGCTTACCCCTTGCGCATCCAAGATGTAGGTGACTTTGTTTCTTCAGTAGAACACAAATGATAATTTTTAACTCCAACCGCTGCCATCTGTCAGTCAAATAATGCGTGTGAATGGGAACTCGAACAATAAGAGTCGAAAAAACTTGCTTAGACAAATCCAAATTAAACCCTGTGGCTCGTGACGACACATTGATGTCCTAAGACACGAAACGATCGGTTTGTGCGAGAAACCGAACAGTATTTATATCATTTTTTACTTCTAAAACACCACAATGTCCAACTGCGTTCAGCACTCGGTTAGTGAGGTCTGATCGCGCTCTGACAACGGCAGTGATGTCTCGCGCATATACTTCAATGAGTGAGAGACATCACTTCCGTTGTCAGAGCGCGATCAGACCTCACGAATCGAGTGATGAATGCAGTTGGACATAGTGGTGTTTTATAGGTAAAAATGATATAAATACTGTTCGGTTTCTCGCACAAAACGATCGTTTCGTGTCTTAGGACATCAGTGTGTCGTCACGAGCTGCAGGGTTTAATTTGGATTTGTCTGTGCATATTTTTTCGACTCTTATTGTTCGAGTTCCCATTCACACGCATTATTTGACTGACAGACGGCAGCGGCTGGAGTTAAAGATCATCATTTGTGTTCTACTGAAGAAACAAAGTCACCTACATCTTGGATGCGCTTGGGGTAAGCAAATAAACATCAAGTTTTCATTTTTGGGTGAACTATCCCTTTAATGCTGCTAGCAATCCAATGGGAAAAATGCACACTTTAATGTAGCAAGAAACGTTTAGGTGACACCATAAGATTTCTCCCAATACTGTAGGCTGCAAGTGGGTAGAAGTCATTCAAATCCTTCAGCGCAGTAACAATCAGATCTTCGTATGAAAGTGCTTCAACCTTAAAGGCACGAAGATGTTCAACATACCAAGAAGAAAATCTCTCCAGCACAAAAGAAGCCCCACCGTCAACTAACAAAATGCTGTGGATCTTTGCAAATTCTGGCAAGCCACCACAGTGTCCAACAGACACCATCATGTTATTGGAGTACAAGGTCCCATGCAATTCAGCATTTGAAGCAAGAGATACAGTGTTAAGGTGAGAATATTTTTTCTCAACAGCTGTTTTCACCTTTCGTTCTAGAGAAGACACCTTCACAATTTTTACTTTGTCAACATGAATGGATTGTTTGAAAAAGCTGGGAGACTGCAAGACATGTGCAACCATAAGTTGGTGCTGGGTAGACAATGTCTGCAATATGTTTTTGAAATTGTGCATGTTATGGACCACCCGTTTGAAGAAACTGTGCTTTGCCTCAAAGCGCATTGTCCAGAACTCCACACAAGGACCAAAATGGCGTATGAGGCTTGGGTAGTGTTCCAGGAAATGGTGTTTTGGTTTCAATTTTTCATTTGGAAACACTTCTCTAAAAAGGTTGCGATGGTCAGATATTTTAGTCTCCAGATAGCAAAGACTGTCCTCTGAAAACTTGGGTGAAACAACAAGCTCCACTATATCTTTCAGATCCATCAACAGTTGCCATGCTCTCTCAGTTTCTGGAATAATGTGGCCAATCATGAGTGGTATGAGCCTAATGAGTGTCCAATTTTCGTGGCCATTTCCCCCAATGGTTTTTTTTGAAAAAAATGTTTTGGGGATTTTTTGAGGGCGGTTCACCTTGTCAGAGAAACAGTAAGGGAAAGACTGAATTGCACTGTTCAACTGGTCAAGGGTAAAGAACTTATCAGCTATTAGCTTCTGGAGACACAACGCCAACTCATACGGCACAATTCCTTCAAACAAATCATGCAATGCATCTGGTGGAAATCCGGTTACTGGGTGAAAGCAAGCAAGGTACTTTTGTAAGACACATTCTCCTTTTACACCTTGCACATTTGTCAGAGTTGGGTTTGCTTTCAGCTCCTCAATGAATTGATTGTGTTGTTCTATACTTCTTAAGGGAAAAAGTCCCTTGCTCACATTAGTGGTCTGTATGTCCTTAATAGAAGCAAGACAAAACCTACAGAACTTCTCAACATGAAAACTTTCCTGAAATCCTGCCAGGCCATGTGCCCCTAGATTGTCTGCAGAGACGGTAACGACAGTTCCTTTGATATTTTCCCCAAACTGATCGACATACAAACCCTCTCTTTCAAGTGTCTGCACATCCTTCATTAATGGCTCAAAAAACATGTCATAGCCAAATTCCCTTACATCACTACTCTTCCCCAACAAGGCTAGTTGAATAGTATGCAAATTTGCTCTGAACTGGGAGGGCCAGTTCAAGATCACCCAGTAGACTGCTGTAATCTTGTGCTTTTTACGTGACGTTCCCAAAGGATTGGCGACTTCGAAGTCATCAATATATAGACCAAGTGTTATAGCTACATTCTCATCACAAAGCAGAGGATGCTCTTTGAAATGCTGGCCATCAAAACAAGATGCATAGAAGCCATCTGTGGTAGCATTAGAGAAAGTCTTTTGAACCGTCTCACTATGGCCTAGAAGTTTTTTCAAAACTTCAAGAATAGGAACATAAACAAATGTTTTCTTTTTTGGTCTACTGAATACAAACTCAACTGGTTCAACGACATCAAAGTTTTGTTTGTAATATACTTTGCGTTTATGATCAGTAGATAAGGTTCCTTTATCAGTGGTAGCGTAAAGAGGATTTGTTCTATGAACAGCTTCAGTGATTTCAGTGATTAAAGATGGGTCAGCTTCACAGTTGTGGTGGCATAAAATATCTTTAATCACCTTTTCTGTGGATGGTTTAGACAGGGATATTATTTCATTTAGACTTTGAAAAATTTGCTGTGTAGCACTTCTAGATACACCTAGTTCTGTCTGCATACAAAGGAACAAAGAAGCCAACTTCTTCTCAAGAATGTGGTCAATATCTTCAACATCAGCAGCTTCCACATGTATATCTCTATCATCTGATGTATCTTCAAAGCATTCTGAAGCAGAATCAAACGAATTATCGGAGTCTGTACGGTTGACAGTTACAACCGATGACCTATAATCACTTATTGCGTCTTTTTGGTGATGTCTGGACTTGTGGCTATGAAATGTTAAATAGACATTAGTTTCAAAATCACAGTGCAAAAATGGGCATTGCACGGTCTCATGCCTTTTCAGATGTGTACCCAGATGTCTGATAAATATTTTTTCAGTACAAACATTGTGATAATCACATTGCTCACATTTAAATGTAGCTTGCACCGTCCTTTTATCAGAATTTGTGTGGACCCTATAAAGATGAGTTTTCAACGCACCTGGTGTACTGAAAGTGTAGACACACTCAGGGTACAGGCACAACAATGATGCACGTCGGCCTGGGTGCCAGTGCTTGAGCCTGTAGTGTCTCAGAAGCAGATTTTGACTGGGGCAGGTGTATTTACAGTGCCTACACTGCATGGAGTGTGCTCTCAAGGTAGATCTGTTTAAGAAAAAACAAACAAACATGAATGATCAGTTTCATAAAAGGCAAATTAATTAATCAACAATTAAATTGACAATGAATTTTATTCCTATACTTTTTATATACATTTTTAGTCTATATTTATACAAAAAAATTTTTTTTTTTTTTAATCTTTGATACATATACAGCAGTTTAATTTAGTGGATGTTTTCATACCGAACATATCGAAACGGAAAAGTTAGTGAATTTGAACAATAAACAAGGGTTAACAGATAAAGATGTTTTCTGGCTAATGAGGCAACTCAAGTCATATGCACGACTTCCACGTGCAATTTAACTGTGCAGAAAAACCCATCGCAACAAAAGACAAAAACTTAATTATTAAATGTAATTGGATTAAAAATACAACTATTTAAATACGCAGTAATGCAGATAACTTACAAAGAAAAAGCAGCGGTGTCTCTATTTTTACCATCGACTAATTTAGGAATATAGAACATTATCCAATTTAATAATTTAGGAATATAGAGCAACAATCATCAAAAACCAAATAAGAGTACTCACCATAAATATTCCTCTGGATTATCACCCGCGTGCTGTCTCTTCTTTCTTCTTGGGCCGTTTGCTAAACCTCTTCTAGATGTTTCTCCCGCATTAAAAAGTATACGTTGACGCACAGCAAGATTGCGCAATGGTCACGTACTGGGGGCGTGGTTTAGCGCGAGAGGCAATGATAACGTTTATCAGAAAATATGCTGATAATTGCTGATATAAATCTAACAATTAAATAAAAAATGAACAGTCCTTACTCAGTTCGCAAACTAGTGAGATGAGAGCATTGGCGCCCACTACACTTGTTAACGAAACTTAACAGGAAAGTCTTCCTCCAAGGGTTCACAGTTGAGCAGGAGCTTGGCAAACTACGTCACTGCGCGTTGCGTTCTGGGTAGTCGCCGCCATGTTTTAGGTCACGCCCAGGAGCGTACAATGACAACAAATACAAATCACCAGATGAAACGACTGTATTTACGTTAATTTGTTTGAAAGCTGCTTGCACTTGCTTAGAATAAATGGATTAATATTTGAATCTCTTGTGTTCATTCGATCGCCCAGTCGTGTGGCCAGGACACGATATGCACACACATAGAAATCACACTGCCGCCTTCTATCGGACCACAAACAGGACCAAAGTGATTTCTCTATTGCAGTTTTTAATAACTAAGTGGCACCTATATATCTGCCAGATAAAATAATAAACACAACATAGATTGATATCAGCCAGCATATCATCATATCGCCCTGATTTCTTCATGTTAAAGCATTAAGGGATAACATAACAGGATGACCCTCTGTAATACAGCTCTGAAATTATTAATAATAATAATAATTATTATTATTATTATTATAATTATTATTATATTTATAATACAAATTTTATTATCATTGTAAAATAAGATTATTTATACAGTAGCCATACTTTAAATAATAATAATAATATCAATAACAACAACATAAATAATTTATATAATATATAATATTTTTAATAATAATTATTAATATTAATTATTATTATCATTATTTTACAATAATAGTATTCAATTACTATTAATTTACAATTATACATTAAGCTCATTTAACTAAGTTAAATGATATAACTAAGTTATAAATAAGTAAAATAACTAAACACCAATTTTTCTTCACTGTCCCATAACCAAATGGTTGCATTTTATTCTAAAATTTGCATTTGCTTATAGGAGGGCAGTTCCCTAAATGAGATTGACTTAACTCAAATAAATAAGTTAGCAGAAGTTTTTTGGTTGAACTTGCAAAGCTTTGTTCACAAAACTAATCGTTTTAAGTTTATGGAAAAACACCTGGATTGTGTTGAGTAAGTGTATTAAACATAGTTGTATTGGCTTTTTCATAGATTTTTGCTGAACCAACACAACAAAACCAGTTATTTGAACTTTTTTCAAGTTGGGTTTTTTACAGTGCGTTTGGGATGCTGATTCTCAGTTGATATCAGCAGAAAATAAGTTAGAAAGCTGATTCTGATCATGCAAGTGTGAATCTTTTACTCCAGATTCATGCATTAAACACAAAGACTTCATTCAGTTATTTCTCATTTTGAGTCACACTAAACAAGCCATTGATCAGGACATGGACAGTCTCTTTAACAAATAATGAACTGAAAAGATAACCTAATAAATAATTGAATGATAACCTTAACTAAAATAATGTTGATGCATAAAGTTCATCTAAATTGTATTTCTCATCTGATGAAGCTACACTAAGGCTTTTGGTTTAAAGTAGGACAAACTGAGGTCTCTGAAGAAGGTACAAAAACTCTCTAAAATTTGTTGGGTTATTATTTTCTTTACCCATGTTCTGTCTTCTTCTAGCACTCTTGCTCTTCTTCACTGTAGTCTTCGTCTATCTCATCTCCGCTGGTGATTTCAACACGTTTTCTTCACCCCGTGTATCCTCTCGATAAGCTCTGTTGTTGGTTACAAAACATTAAATTCAGGAACCTAACTTTCAGAACTTGTGCTCATCTCATGCTGAGTCAAGTCAAATACATTTGTTTCTACATTAACACCATTTTAAGGATTGCAGGTACTTTCTAAGCAGCATTAAAACATCTTTATATGGCTTTAACTTAAAAGAAAGAAAATAACATTTCTTTGCAACAGGTAAATAGCACATAAACTCATGCCATAGCGACGGCTTTCACTCGACGCAGAAGTATAAATCAGCCTTTAGCCTCCCATAATCTACTGGTCATAATGATTTCAGGAGAGTCCAGAATAAATTGAAATTTAACATTTATTTAAAATGTAAAAGTGTATCATGCCAATTACACAAATAACCAATTAGAAGCCAATTCAGAAATCATAAATACATAACATCAGTTGCTCAAAGATGACTCTAAGAGTAAGAATTGCATATACACACAGTGGTGGATTAGAGTTTTTAAGACATTCACCCATCACTGCATGGTATGTACACGCCTAGAGAAAAAATGCACATTTCATTCAGATTACATAATCAGAGAAGCCTATTTCTCTTTGTTTTTAATTATTTCATTTTAATTCAAAATTTATGACCTGAATTTTTAATTTTTTTTATTTCGTAGATATTTCAAGCTTTCTATAGATATATTTCTCATGTCTCTAAGGCAAGCAGCCGCTGAGTTTTAGTTCATTCAGCCTATAAGACGCGCTCCAGTTCACGCACCAGTGATCGCGCCGGCGCCTCCATGTCAGGATTATATTATCTGCTATATTTGCTTCTTATAATAAATAAGTAAATCCAGGCAATTGGTTAATGAAACACTGATTAAAATTAAGATACAATTTTTACAAAACGAAATTAACTTTTAAATTAATATAAATGTGATTAATCAACTAATGGCTTAAATGAACAACTACTAGTCGACTAGAAAAAAAAAAAAAATTGACATATTTTCGATCCAGCATGTCACAAAGGGTATTCTCCGACCGCATGCTCACAGACACACAGAGCATCGTTCATTATTATCAGTTTAACATTATATTTGTGAATGACTAACCGCAGCACACACCAGAGAAAAAACTTTGCAGGTCCTATGGCTGAGAGAGAGAGACTCGGATGAAAACCGCTTCAATGAGCTCAATTATAGTAACGCAACATTTTGTTTTGTCAGTAACGGTAATGGTGCTGTAACGACAGAAAAAGTCATTTGATTGATTACTCGTTACTGAAAAAAGTAACGCCATTAGTAACGCTGTTATTCCCATCACTGGTCCTGACACGTGTTGTTTAACTCCAATAGAGTTTATAATGTCTGAAAATGTCAATCCCAGTGCATGTTTTTCATTATCTACATGGATATTAAAATCACCAATAATTACAGCTTTATCTGCAGCCAGTACTAACTCTGATAGAAAATCAGCAAATTCTTTGATAAAGTCTGTATGGTGTCCTGATGGCCTGTATACAGTAGCAAGCACAAATGTCAAATGGGACTTATCACTTACACTAGATAGTGTTACATAAAGCAGTGGTTCCCAACCACGTTCCTGGAGGCCCCTCAACAGTGCACGTTTTGCAAGTCTCCTTTGTCTGACACACCCATTTCAGGTCTTAAAGTCGCTATAATGAGCTGATGACCTGAATCAGGTGTGTTTAATTGAGGAAACATGCAAAATGTGCAGTACTGGGGGCCTCTGGGAATGTGGTTACAAATCACTGACATAAAGAACCATCACTTCAAAAGAATTATATTTGAAACTCCTCTGAGTAATACTGAAGATATTACTATAAATTACAGCAACACCTCCCCCTTTGCCTTTCAGATGAGGCTCATGATCTTGGGGTTTAGACTCATTTAAAGTAATGTAATCATCTGGTTTTAGCCAGGTTTCTGTCAAACACAGCACATCTAGGTTACAATCTATAATCATATCATTTACAATAAGTGCTTTTGAAGAAAGGGATCGTATATTCAGCAACCCAACTGTATCATTTGTTCATCTGTATTACAGTGCATAAACAATAATTATGCAAGTTGATATTTTTACAAGCCCATTTTACCAATTCCAAACCACATTAATCTTAATAACTACTATTCATTTTGTATTTAATCATTTATAAGTGATGTATAATTGTTAAGGAAATCTGTAATCTGTAATCTGTAAGGTTTAATTTTATAGGTAAAATGGGCCAAAAAGGACGCAATACTAATGCAATACTAGAAATTGCTAAATTAAGGTGTGACCAATGGACAGCAACAGTGAAACCGTTACAGATCACTTATCTTTATTCCGCCTGCTCTCTTTCTGCTGGTTGTGTAAAGCTGTGGTGAAATGAGTAGGTTAGGTTAGGTTAGGTTAGGTTACTTTATTAATAACCGCAGGTAATTTTTTATTTATTTTTTTTTGCAGTATGATAACATGATGAATAAAATAAAAGGGCATCCATATCACAAAAACAAAAACAAAACAAAACAAAAAACAAGAACAAAATAAACAATTACATGATACATGTGTTCAAGGCTCCACCACTCAAGATTTATAGTATATAAATAAACCTGTACACTCATATACAAGTACACATCCCTACATACATACATATACCTATACCTATATAAACATACATACATACCCAGATAAAAACCCTATTTATTATTCAACACGGTTAAAACAGCAGGAATAAAGCTGCTTTTATACCACTTTGTTCTGCATCTTGGGACTAAAATCCATTTCAGAGTAATCATTTCAGTTTATTTAGTAAAGAATGTGTGTTGTTTAAAGTTCATAGTCATTGTTTTGACTTCATGAAGATCATCAAACTGAATGAACATCAAACTGACTAGAACAAACTCTTTGACATGTATATATGATACTAGATATCAAGTTAATAATGTTGACGGACAGTAATCTCATTCATTTGTCAGTCATGTGTGGGGTGAACTATTATTTATTAAACAAATGTTAGTCAGTCAGTAAAACAAAATGTTAATTTTTAAATTCTGTGAGTTTGTGGCTTTCTGTTTAAGACAAGAGAAAGTGAGGCCACATGAAGCACAGTTCATGAAGATAGAAACAAACCCAAGAATTTATCATTTCTGTGAGTTTCACATTAATATTATAATGTGCTTTTTCATCTAATTGCTACATTTTATTAAATGCTGCATAAGCAAATTTCAGAGCTCTGTATAGGTCATTATGCAAAAAACATCTGCAACATTTTAATTGAAAGGTTAGTTTATAAATACAAAAACCTAAAAATAACCATAAGGAAACATTCTGTATGAGCTATGTTTATGTTATTTAAACGTTCTGTATAAAATATGTTTATGTTATTTAAAAACAACCTTCCTTCAACATTCTGGGAACATTATTTTATGTAATAAAGAACATCCCTAGAACATTATTATTTAGTTTCCCCAAAAAATGAACCAAACCAAACATAATACTTGGCTTTCATAACTGATAATTATGAAATTATGAAATTAAAAGTGATTCATGTTCAGGGCTTCATTCAGATTCATGTCTATGTTAGAAGTGTTCTGCTCTCTTCTTCAGAATGAGAAGACAGATGTGATTTCAGAATGGAGGCCCAAGTTAAACTCTTCCCACATTGATCACAGGTGTAAGGTTTCTCTCTGCTGTGGATCCTCATGTGAATCTTCAGCCTTGATTTACATGTGAAATGTTTTTTTGACAGATTTTTTTAGCTTCTGTTTTTTGTTTTCTTGTTCATGTCCATCAGGTCTAAAAGAAACATTAAATCATTAAATTTCCATGACCTATAATGAACAGGCCGCTGTTGTGCTGAGCACTGAGAAGACAAAAATCAGCCAGACAGTATTTTAAATCCATCCATTTTCAAGCTTTATTTACTTGTGCACAGATGTTTTTAGTACAAAACTAAGTTAAATATACTACTTTTTTGTGCTTTTACCCATTAAATGCACTTTGATATTATTCTGTACTATTTCTACAGAAATTAATTTATAATGTTTATGGTTTCAGGGGTTAAACGCTCTAGAGGATTTTCTGTTTGTCATCAAGTTCACCATTCAGTCTTTTTATTTCTTCACATTTAGTTTTTGCAGACCGTGCTACACACGACCAATTTGAAAATTCTGTGCGACTGCCACTAGGGGGCGAAATTCGACAATTGTATCCTAATGTCGTGTGCAGTGAAAAGGCGGCTTACAGTGTGCTTTTTTTTTACCATGTCCTAACCAGATGTGACAAAGCTACAAGACGACAAACTCAATCACAGCCAATGATAACAGCGAAAAACTAACCAAACTAACTAACTAGGCTATACACGAAAACCAAACGAAATTAAACTAAACAAAATTAAACCATAAAACATTATTCAAAATACATACTGAGTGACTTATACAATCTTTGTCATGAAATACACTTGTTTGAGCTTTGCATAATACTAAAATGGTTTGAGCTTGAATATCATTTTGCATGACTTTAATAACCATGATGAGAGCAAGTAAGTAATAAATACTTGTCATTGTGCATTTATGTCCTTGTTCCCTCTCTATGACCTGAACTGATACCTGTAAAATCTCAGAAATGTAGAAACTGCGAACAAACGAATTACACTAAAGGTTGGGCTCAAAAGTGTTCCTTATGACAATCCATGGATATTGACATGCAGCCAGGAATCGTGTTTCCTGAAATTTATATGTGCCTGATTTTGACGCTGGGGAAATACATAAAGCAAATCTGCCTGTGAATATTTTATATTCTACAATAGGTATAGGTTCAAATCCGAGTAATCACTTATATCAATGTTATATCGTCATATCGTCCATGCCTAAAACATATATAGTTTTATGGTATAGTTTTTGTCAGTTTATTTAAAAACACCCAATTATTGACTGACTGTACAAATAGCTTTGACACAAAACCTGAGGTATACATTTAAAGACTTCCGAAAGCTACAGGAAAAAAAAGAAGCAAATGGATCACTGCAATTCACAGAAACAGCTGGACTCCAGCAGAGAAACATATCATTTTGTGTCAAAATGTTGGATTTTGAGGTAAAATCATACCGTATATATTGTATTGTTATATATTATGTTGACAACTCATCAATTAAATATTTTCCATCTTATATTATATATAACTGGGTGTTTTTAAATAAACAACACTGACAAAAACTATACTATAAAACTATATATGTTTTAGGGATTGGACGATATATACAGTGGTATGTGAAAGTTTGGGAACCCCTTGCAGAATCTGTGAAAATTTGAATAATTTGAACAAAATAAGAGAGCTCATACAAAATGCATGTTTTTTTTTTTTGGTTTTTTTTATTTAGTATTGTCCTGAGTAAGATATTTTACATAAAAGATGTTTACATATAATCCACAAGACAAAAAAGTAGCTGAATTTATTAAAATATCTCAGTTCAAAAGTTTGGGAACCCTTGATTTTCAATACTGTGTGTGGTTACCTGATGATCTACGACTATTAAAAAAGGTTCAAACATTCACTGATGCTCCAGAAGGAAACACGATGCATTAAGAGCCGGGGGGTGAAAACTTTTATAATTTGAAGATCAAGCTAAATTGTACTTAATTTCTCTTCCGGGAAACATGCAAGTATCTTCTGTTGCTTCTGAAGGGCAGTACTAAATGAAAAAAAAAAAAAATATTTCAACAAAATAAGGAAAATTTGGACTTCTTCATCCTGTTCAAAAGTTTTCACCCCCGACTCTTAATGCATCGTGTTTCCTTCTGGAGCATCAGTGAATGCTTGAACCTTTTTTAATAGTTGAGTTTGAGTCCCTCAGTTGTCCTCAGTGTGAAAAGACGGATCTCAAAATCCTATGTTGTTTGAACCTTTTTTAATAGTCGTAGATCATCAGGTAACCACACACAGTATTGAAAATCAAGGGTTCCCAAACATTTGAACTGAGATATTTTAATAAATTTAGCTACTATTTTGTCTTGTGGATTATATGTAAACATTTTTTTAAGTAAAATATCTTACTCAGGACAGTACTAAATAAAAATAACATGCATTTTGTATGATCTCTCTTATTTTGTTAAAATTATTCACATTTTCACAGATTCTGCAAGTGGTTCCCAAACTTTCGCACTTTAAGTGATTACGCGGATTTATAAAGTAGATTTGCTTTATGTATTTCCTCGGCGTTGAAATCAGGCACATATAAATGTCATGAAACATGACTCCTGGCTGCATGTCAATATCCATGGATTAGGTTTATTTGACAAGTTTTAAGAAACACTTTCGAGTCCAAACTTTAGTGTAATCGTTTGTTTTACTCTCGTTTTCACAGCTTCCCCTATTCAATCCAGTCATGCAGCAGGTTCTTTTGCCACTCAATTGAGCTGAGGGAGCGCGTTCCGGCGGGAAAGTGACGTCGATGCATACCCTCTATAGGGAAGGTGTAGGACATTCAGTGTAAGCGTTTTGAAGAATGCTGAAAGCGGAAGTACGTTCGAGGCGATCATTTACGTTTATAAAGCATATACAGTTGTATATTTTTTAAAAATGGCCGATGGTTTTGCTAGATAAGACTCTTATTCCTCGTCTGGTATCATTTAAAGCCCTTTGAAGCTGCACTGAAACTGTCATTTTGACCTTCAAGGAAGGGAAGGGAATAAAATGCCACTGAAAAATAGCCTAACTAGCCTATGTAAAACGCTTGCAACAACACAATAAAAAAAATGGTAGAAAAATTACATTTTGATAAGGAAACTCAAATTTAAAGTGACAAACAAATTTTCCTGATATTCCATGACTTGGACAAAAAAGTATATAAAATTCGCTGACTTTCAATGACTGGAATAGACCTTTTAAAATTCCATGATATTCCAGAAATTCCATGACTCGTGGGAACCCTGATGTTTCATTCTGCAGGTTCTGGATCACTGGATCTCTCTGTCCTCTCCTTCCAGATGCTTTCTGGTAGTTCTGACAAAAACAAACAAGACATGATGTGAGATGAATAATAAATATTTCAGACCCTGCGCCAAGTAAAAAGACTAAATCACATGTAAAATAAATAAAATGAATGACACTGATCATGTAAATCAAGATCTTCAAATCACGCTAGATAACAGATCATCAGGTTTTGTCGAAGCCTCAGCAACACAACCTTTCTTAAAGTATTTATTATGATTAAAACAAACTTAAATTAACTAGAGCTACAACAACTATTTGATTAAATAGATTATGAAAATAATCAACAACCAAACAGATTAAAGATTAATCATGTACAGTAGTGGCCAAAACTGAAGTTTTATTTGATATTTATGACACTTCAGGTTTTATTAAACAGTGAAAATATGAGTGTATTATGTCATATGTCATATTGGGAAGAAGAATAACAAAACTCCAGCATATACAGTTGTATGCAAAAGTGTAGGAACCCCTGACAATTGCCATGATTTTCATTTATAAGATCAAATAACTGAAGGACACAGTAATATTTCAGTAGTGAAATGAGGCTTATTGTATTAACAGAATATACGCAATATGCATCAAAACGAAATTAGACAGGTGCATGAATTTGGGCACCCTTGTCATTTTGTTGATTTGAATACCTGTAACTACTTAGCACTGATTAATTGGAGCACACAATTGGTTTGGTGAGCTCATTAAGACAGGTGCATCCAATCATGAGAAAAGGTATTTAAGGTGGCCAATTGCAAGTTGTTGTTCTCTTTGACTCTCCTCTGAAGAGTGGCAACATGGGGGCCTCAAAACAACTCTCAAATGACCTGAAAACAAAGATTGTTCTACATTATGGTTTAAGGGAAGGCTACAAAAAGTTATTGCAGAGATATAAGCTGTCAGTGTCCACTGTGAGGAACATTGTGAGGAAATGGAAGACCACAGGCACAGGCCACATAAAATATTGGAGAGGCAAAGGTGAAGGATGGTGAGAACGGTCAAAAACAGTCCACAGACCACCTCCAAAGACCTACAACATCACCTTGCTGCAGATGGTGTCACTGTGCATCGTTCAACAATTCAGCGCACTTTGCACAAGGAGAAGCTATATGGGAGAGTGATGCGAAAGAAGCCTTTTCTGCACACATGCCACAAACGGAGTCGCTTGAGGTATGCAAATGCACATTTGGACAAGCCAGCTTCATTTTTGAATAAGGTGCTGTGGATGAAACAAAGATTGAGTTATTTGGTCATAACAAGGGGCGTTATGCATGGCGGCAAAAGAACACAGCGTTCCAAGAAAAACACTTGCTACCCACAGTAAAATTTGGTGGAGGTTCCATCATGCTGTGTGGCCAGTGCCGGTACTGGGAATATGGTTGAGGGTCGCATGGATTCCACTCAATATCAGCAGATTCTTGGGAATAATGTTGAGGAATCATTCACAAAGTTGAAGTTAAGCCGGGGCTGGATATTTCAACAAGACGACGACCCAAAACACTGCTCAAAATCTACTCAGGCCTTCATGCAGAGGAACAAGTACAATGTTCTGGAATGACCATCCCAGTCCTGAATATCACTGAACATCTGTGGGGTGATTTGAAGCGGGCTGTCCATGCTCGGCAACCATCAAACCTAACTGAACTGGAGATGTTTTGTAAGGAGGAATGGTCCAAAATACATTCATCCAGAATCCAGACACTCATTACAGGCTATAGGAAGCGTCCAGAGGCTGTTATTCCTGCTAAAGTAGGCTCTACTAAATATTGATGTGATTTTTCTGTTGGGGTACCCAAATTCATGCACCTGTCTAATTTCATTTTGATGCATATTGCGCATTTTCTGTTAATCCAATAAGCCTCATTTCACTACTGAAATATTACTGTGTCCTTCAGTTATTTGATGGATCAAAATGAAATTGCTGATCCAAACACCCAAATATTTATAAATGAAAATCATGGAAATTGTCAGGGGTTGCTAAACTTTTGCATACAACTGTAATTAAAAATGTTAAGTCATTATAAGGAGAATTCATCTTGTAATTGAGATGTTACTGTAAGCCATTATTATTAAAAAAACATCTCATTATTAGGAAACTATCCTATTGTTGCAAGGAAATACCTCAATTGGTATGAGATTTATTTTCTTAATATTATGTCAAAAACTCAATTATGAGAAAGCTTCTGATTATTAAAGGTCCCGTTCTTCGTGATCCCATGTTTCAAACTTTAGTTAGTGTGTAATGTTGTTGTTAGAGTATAAATAAAATCTGTAAAATTTTAAAGCTCAAAGTTCAATGCCAAGCGAGATATTTTATTTAACAGAAGTCGCCTACATCGAACGGCCAGTTTGGACTACATCCCTCTACTTCCTTCTTTAATGACGTCACTAAAACAGTTTTTTGACTAACCTCCGCCCACAGGAATACACAAGAGTTACGTTTGTAGAGTGTGTTTGTCGCCATGTCGTCGAAACGCTGTTATTTTCATCCCGCAGTCCAATCACCGGGTCTGATTCCGGCTCAAATTAATAGGGTAAAATTAAAGACATGTTTACAATAACACTGAGCGCGTGCATCTCCACGTTATGGTAAGAGGCGTGACCTTTCCGGGCAAGGAGCGCTAAGCTGCTGTCGAATCACAACACAGGAACCGCTGGCACAATCAGAACTCGTTACGTATTTCTGAAGGAGGGACTTCATAGAACAAGGAAGTCATCAGCCCGTTTTTATGACAGTGGAAACAGCGGTATACAGATAAGTAAATTATGTGAAAAATACTGTGTTTTTTTACACGCGAAACATGAACACATGTTATATTGCACACTATAAACACAATCAAAGCTTCAAAAAAACACGAAAAACGGGACCTTTAAGACATACAGATTTACTGTGGCAGAAACAGGCTTCCATAGAAAATAATGGCAGCTAAACAAAAACACGGATGCTAAGAGATGCTAAGAAAATAATCTTAATCTTAGATCCATCTCTGTACATGCTATATACAGAGATGGATTTTGGATTGAACATTAGATTTTGTCAGGTCTGTGCTAACTTGAGATCTGTATAATGATACGGATCAAATCCATTGATAAACACTTTTTTCTGCATCTCTGTTCATGTGTTTTTGTATTGACCTCCATTACTTTGCTCTGCAGTGACATCTGTTCTGATTTTCTGCTTTTCCATGAGCGCCACCTACTGTCAGAGAGTGAATCTGCATTTTCATTCTGCTGTTCTGCCATTGTCATTTTTTTTTTTGCATTGTTCTGAAACTGTAGACTGTAAACAAAGATGGACAATGCATCTGCAATTCCTGTAGAAAGTCACTATAGAACATTTAATGCAAACTATCCCTGAAATGGCCGCTGACATCTCGCTCTGAAGAAAACTAATTCTGCGCAGTGATGATCATGAGATTGATCCATAGCATCAAGCTCTCACTCACATGAAGATGAACTACTTACCGTGATCTCAGACTGTGGCGATGTGGTTTCTCCACTGCATGGATCTTCATGTGTATCTTCAGGTGACTTTTAAAAGAGAAACTCTTTCCACATTGATCACACGTGTGAGGCTTCTCTCTGCTGTGGATCCTCTCATGTGTTTTCAGATTTGATGACTGACTGAATCTCTTGTCACAGTGTGAACACTTGTAAGGTTTTTCTCCAGTGTGAATCATCTCATGAGTTTTCAAAATTGTTAACTGATTGAATCTCTTGTCACAGTGTGAACACATGTAAGGTTTTTCTCCAGTGTGGATCATCTGATGTTTTTTCAAAATTGTTAACTGATTGAATCTCTTGTCACAGTATGAACACTTGTAAGGTTTTTCTCCAGTGTGAATTCTCTCATGCAGTTTTAAACTGGTTGCTGTAGTAAACATCTTCTCACACTCAAAGCACATGTACTCTCTCACACCAGTGTGTGTTTTCTGATGTCTCTGTAAAGTTTGCAGCCATGAAAAACTCTTTCCACACACAGAACATGAATGTGGCTTCTCCTTCGTATGAACTGTCAGGTGTTTCTTCAGATTTGATGCCCAGAGAAATGTTTTACCGCATTGATCACATGTCAACGGCTTCTCTCCCGTGTGAATCTTAATGTGAACATTAAGATGACTTATGCATGAGAATCTCTTTTCACACTGTTCACACATGTAAGGCTTCTCTCCGGTGTGGATTCTTATGTGTATTTTAAGGTGTATTTTTTGCATGAAACTCTTCCCACATTGATCACATGTCAACGTCTTCTCTCCGGTGTGGCTCTTCATGTGGCATTTAAGCTTTGATGATTGTGTGAATTTCCTTCCACATTGATCACATGAGAACGGCTTCTCTCCCGTGTGAACTCTCACGTGTTCTTTATGGTGTGATGATCGCTTGAAACTCTTCCCACACTGATCACATGCATTCAGCTTCCCTCCAGTGTGGATCCTCATGTGTTTTTTAAGGTGTATTTTCTGTGTGAAGCTCATCCCACACTGATCACACATGAAGGACTTCTCTCCAGAATGAACTCTCATGTGACGCTTAAAATAAGGTTTGCATAAGAATCTCTTCCCACACTGATCACATGCGTGCGGCTTCTCTCCAGTGTGGATCTTCTTGTGTAACTCAAGGTGTTCTGATCTTGTGAAGCTCTTCCCACATTGATCACATGTGAACGGCTTCTCTCTGCTGTGGATCCTCTCATGTTTTTTCAGAGATGATGACACACTGAATCTCGTGTCACAGTATGAACACTTGTAAGGTTTTTCTCCAGTGTGAATTCTCTCGTGCTGTTTTAATTGGTTTGCTGTAGTAAACATCTTCTCACACTCAAAGCACATGTACTCTTTCATGGCAGTGTGTATTTTCTGATGTCTCTGTAAATATTGCAGCAGTGAAAAACTCTTTCCACATACAGAACATGAATGTGGCTTCTCCTTCGTATGGACTGTCAGGTGTGTCTTCAGAGCTGATTCCAGAAGAAATGTCTTCCCACATTGATCACATGTGAATGGTCTCTCTCCAATGTGGATCCTCATGTGACGCTTAAAATAAGGTTTGCATAAGAATCTCTTCCCACACTGATCACATGCGTGCGGCTTCTCTCCAGTGTGGATCTTCTTGTGTAACTCGAGGTGTTCTGATCTTGTGAAGCTCTTCCCACACTGATCACATGTGAACGGTCTCTCTCCAGTGTGGAATCTCATGTGACGCTCAAGACTTTCTTTGACTGTGAAACTCATCCCACACTGATCACATGTGAATGGTCTCTTTCCAGTATGAACTCTCATGTGACGCTCAAGATTACCTTTGTTTGTGAAACTCTTCCCGCACTGATCACATGTGAACGGTTTCTCTCCAGTATGAACTCTCATGTGACGCTCAAGATGACATTTGTTTGTGAAACTCTTCCCACACTGATCACATGCATTCAGCTTCCCTCCAGTGTGGATCATCATGTGTTTTCTAAGGTGTATGTTTCGTGTGAAGCTCATCCCACACTGATCACATGTGAACAGCTTCTCTCCAGTATGAACTCGCATGTGACGCTCAAGATTACTATTGGTTGTGAAACTCTTCCCACATTGATCACATGTGAATGGCTTCTCTCCAGTATGAACTCGCATGTGACGCTCTAGATCACATTTGCTTGTGAAACTCTTCCCACACTGAGTGCAGGTTGTAGATTTCTTGGCTCTTCTTTTCTTTGAAAATGTCTTTTCAGTCTTTGAGCGACTCCAAGGTTTTTCTCCAGGTTTGTCATGATGTTCCTCCTCCACTTCACTCAGATCTTCACTCTCCTCCATCAGGTCTGAAATGAAAGAAAAAAAAAATAATTTCAATTTCAGTACATCAAAACAATTCAAAGTATGGGTGTGAAATATAAACCATGTATGATAATATGTAATTGTTGTTTTAAACATGTTCAATCTGACATCATCAAGTATGTCTCTTACTTGCAAAAACCAAACAAAAACACACCTATAGAGTCCACGCATACACTGTGTGATGTAGCCTTTTCACTTTACATTAAATTGCATTAAGAGCGTCTGTTCTCACTGCATTATTAACTATTAAAATCCAGTAAAAATGCCCCTGTATTTAGTATTTGTCTTTTAGGCTTAATTTATATCATATGATATAGTTAGGCAATCACACCCCAAATTTCAGCATGACTGCAAATGCACTATTGCTTTTATACAACAAGACATTTATATTAAGTGACTTACATTTTAGACACAAAATTACCTGTTTTTGCTCCATTTTGGTTGAATGAATGATTCAATGACTCACTCATTATGAAAGTCAAATACTTCTTTCCTGAAATTATCAGCCATTTGAACATATCGATTGATTTAATGACTCGTTACTTCGCTCATTAACAGTGACTTGACACCACCTACTGGTGGTTTTAGTTTCATACTTAAAGTATTCAAATTCAAAATCATTGTTTTATTTTTTAAAACATCAAAACAGTTGTAACTGCTGGTTAAATGCATTGACGTCCCTCTGAGCTGCATTAAACAGTCTGAGTAAATACTTTTAAATGCCACTTCAGGTGCAGCTTCTGTGTTTCTCTGCAGTGCAAAGACGGATTCTGTTGAAACTGATTTCATTCGATTGGTAACAACCCTGTAGTGTCTTATTCTAGCTGAATTTATTGATGTGGGAGGAGCTTCACTAACAATGTGATTGATGTGGGAGGAGCTTCACTAACAATGTGATTGATGTGGGAGGAGCTTCACTAACAATGTGATTGATGTGGGAGGTGCTTCGCTGACAGTGTGATTGATGTGGGAGGAGCTTCGCTGACAGTGTGATTGATGTGGGAGGAGCTTCGCTGACAGTGTGATTGATGTGGGAGGATCACTGAGAGTGTGATTGATGTGGGAGGATCACTGAGAGTGTGATTGATGTGGGAGGAGCTTCGCTGATGGTGTGATTGATGTGGGAGGATCACTGACAGTGTGATTGATGTGGGAGGATCACTGACAGTGTGATTGATGTGGGAGGAGCTTCACTGTCAGTGTGATTGATGTGGAAGGAGCTTCACTGACAGTGTGATTGGTGTGGGAGGAGCTTCACTGACGTTAGGCTTAATCGACTTGATGCAGCGCCGCAAAGACCGATCAGCGGCTGACTTGAAGCAGTGCATGCCGGTAAGAAATGTTGTCCGACTTGAGACAGCGCTGAAGTCATGTGACTGTGACATATGGCTTTAAAGTACCGCGAGAGCGATTCGAGATCAGCCGCCTGAGTTAGCCAGCGCAGTTTCTCAAGAGGAGCTGCACGAGCGCTGATGACGACACAGCTGTTTCATGATTGGCCGGATTCACTGCATGACAACGATCACGTGTGTTTCTTGTTTATTGTCACGCCTTCAGCTCCACTAATGCTCAAAAATTCTGTGTTTTTATAACAGTTAAAGCTCTTTTCATGTAGTCGCGATGTTGTATTGTGTCATGTTTATCAAAATAAAACGGATAAAAAACGTAGATCCCACTACATTGTTATTTAAATAACATATGCTTATGTTGAACTTTATTCTTGTAAAAACAGACGCTGTAAGCAGTACATAAAGTTTTGAATGAAAAGGTCTCTGAAACATCAGTGTATTAGTCAAATATTGCATTTATTTCACTTCAGCTGTGATAAAGTATGCAAACGCAGCGTGAGCGTCACTACGGGAAGCAGAATGTGTCCGACTTCACGTCTCCGTTTTCAGCTCCTCCCCGCCTGCACGCGGCTAATCCCGCCGATCGGTTACATCCAGCAGCAGCCGATGTCGAACACACCTAGTGTGATTGATGTGGAAGGAGCTTCACTGTCAGTGTGATTGATGTGGGAGGAGCTTCACTGTCAGTGTGATTGATGTGGGAGGAGTTTCACTAACAGTGTGATTGATGTAGGAGGAGCTTCACTAACAGTGTGATTGATGTGGGAGGAGCTTCACTGACAGTGTGACTGATGTGGGAGGAGCTTCACTGACAGTGTGATTGGTGTGGGAGGAGCTTCACTGTCAGTGTGATTGGTGTGGGAGGAGCTTCACTGACTGTGATTGGTGTGGGAGGAGCTTCACTGACAGTGTGATTGATGTGGGAGGAGCTTCACTGTCAGTGTGATTGATGTGGGAGGAGCTTCACTGACAGTGTGATTGGTGTGGGAGGAGCTTCACTGACAGTGTGATTGATGTGGGAGGAGCTTCACTGTCAGTGTGATTGGTGTGGGAGGAGCTTCACTGACAGTGTGATTGGTGTGGGAGGAGCTTCACTGTCAGTGTGATTGATGTGGGAGGAGCTTCACTGATGGTGTGGTTGATATGGGAGGAGCCTGACTGACATAAGGCTTGTTCGAGATGCATTGGCACTGTGCAGACCAATCGACATATGACATCAAAGTACAGCGAGAGTGATTCAAAAGCATAAGGAGTTGTTCTCTCTCACAGAATATTAATGTCATACTCTGACTGATCTGTGCAGTGCCGAAGCATCTTGAAAAAGCCTCTTGTGTTTGCAGTGGGAGGAGCTTCACAGATGACATGAAGGATGTGGGAGGAGGACCTGTCAAAATCAAAAAATATCAGTCACAGATAGTTTTTATACTAAATAACATTTGTCTTTCTGTCCATCTATAGTAAAGTAACTGATGCTAATTCACAAATTCTTTTTATTGCTAACCAAACATCATTCTGTTTCTTCATTAAAATACAGGTAGATATCTAGAAATATATCTAGGTTTGTCAAATGGTGGAAAATCTGCCTTTTGCATCCCAGAGTACCCAGCCATTTCTGATTGTTTCAAATTATAATTCTGTGTAACGATCACCGTCTGCTCCTGTCACTCCCCGGACTACACTTCCCACAATTCTCCCTGTCAGTCATATACAGCCATGCACACACTCCTCACTAATCACCACACCCAGCTGCAGCTTGTTACCTGGACTATAAAAGGACTCTCACTCACACCATCTAATCGCGAAGTCTTGTTAACTGTTGTTGCAATTCCGAGCGTTTCCCTGTGTTTACTGTCTGCCTGTTTCCTTGCTTCGCTCTCAAGCCCGGTGGCCGCTTCGCACTCAAGCCAGCCGCCCGCTTCACTCTCAAGCCCGGTGGACGCTTCGCTCTCAAGCCCGGTGGACGCTTCGCACTCAA
The DNA here is from genome assembly GCF_018812025.1 of Megalobrama amblycephala. Classification (NCBI taxonomy): domain Eukaryota; kingdom Metazoa; phylum Chordata; class Actinopteri; order Cypriniformes; family Xenocyprididae; genus Megalobrama; species Megalobrama amblycephala. Next base: position 69,168,919 of record NC_063044.1, read on the forward strand.
TCCAGCCGGCCGCTTCGCTCTCAAGCCCGGTGGCCGCTTCGCACTCAAGCCAGCCGGCCGCTTCGCTCTCAAGCCCGGTGGCCACTTCGCTCTCAAGCCTGCCGGACTCTTCGCTCTCAAGCCAGCCGGACGCTTCGCACCCAAGCCAGCCGGCCGCTTCGCTCTCAAGCCAGCCGGCCGCTTCGCTCTCAAGCCCGGTGGCCACTTCGCTCTCAAGCCTGCCGGACTCTTCGCTCTCAAGCCAGCCGGACGCTTCGCACCCAAGCCAGCCGGCCGCTTCGCTCTCAAGCCAGCCGGCCGCTTCGCTCTCAAGCCCGGTGGCCACTTCGCTCTCAAGCCTGCCGGACTCTTCGCTCTCAAGCCAGCCGGACGCTTCGCACCCAAGCCAGCCGCCCGCTTCGCACTCAAGCCAGCCGGCCGCTTCGCTCTCAAGCCCGGTGGCCACTTCGCTCTCAAGCCTGCCGGACTCTTCGCTCTCAAGCCAGCCGGACGCTTCGCACCCAAGCCAGCCGGCCGCTTCGCTCTCAAGCCAGCCGGCCGCTTCGCTCTCAAGCCCGGCGGACGCTTCGCACTCAAGCCCGTCGGACGCTTCGCACTCAAGCCCGTCGGACGCTTCGCTCTCAAGTTCGCTGGTTGCTATGGACTCAAGCGCCCTGGACGCGATGGACAAGATGGCTGCGTTGCCAGTGCCCACGGCCAAGATGGCCGCTCCTGCGATGCTCAAGGACGTGGGGGGCGTTCCAGCCAATGAGTCCGCTCCAGAACCCGCTTCATCCAGAACCCGATTCATCCAGTGAGTCTGCCCCTGAACACGCTCCAACCAGTGAACCATCTCCTCATCCTTGGAAGAGGAGGAGGAGGAGGAGGAGGAAGAAGGCTCCTTCTATTCTTCCTCCTCTTACACCTAAGCTTCTTGCCCTGCCGGCGCCACCTGCGCTTCTTTCCCTGCCGGCGCCACCTGTGCTTCTTGCCCTGCCGGCGCCACCTGAGCTACTTGCTCTGCCAGCGCCGCCCAAGCTCCTTGCTCTGCCAATGCCTCTCAAGCGCCTTGCCCTGCCGGCGCTGCCCGAACGCCTTGCCCTGCCGGAACCACCCGAACTCCTTGCCCACGAGGCCGCAACAGACCCCGTTGAAATCCCCAAGAACTTTTTTGGGGGGGGCAGTATACCTGAGGGTGGGGAGCTTGCAGGTGGGGAGCTTGTGGGTGGGGACCTGCCCGGCCACTGCCGTCATTAGCCTTTGAACAATTATGGCCGTTTATGGACCCTAACCTGCCGTGGTTACCCAAGCCACCTGACCTACTGTGGTTACCCAAGCCACCTGACCTACCGTGGTTACCCAAACCACCTGACCTGCCGTGGTTACCCAAACCACCTGACCTGCTGTGGCTGCCCGAGCCACCTGACCCGCCGTGGAGTTATGGCACTCCTGATCTGCACTGGCTGCCCGCAGCACCTGACCCGCCATGGTTACCCGTGGCGCCTGATCCACCGTGGCTACCCTGGAGCCTGCATTGGAGACCATGGTCCCGATATAGCTCCAATGCACTCACCCTCCCTCCCTATTCGTGCCTTTTACGTCGCGAGGACGCACCGACCGGAAGGGGGGCGTTATGTAACGATCACCGTCTGCTCCTGTCACTCCCCGGACTACACTTCCCACAATTCTCCCTGTCAGTCACATGTTCACTCCACACCAATCACCTGTCGCCACATACAGCCATGCACACACTCCTCACTAATCACCACACCCAGCTGCAGCTTGTTACCTGGACTATAAAAGGACTCTCACTCACACCATCTAATCGCGAAGTCTTGTTAACTGTTGTTGCAATTCCGAGCGTTTCCCTGTGTTTACTGTCTGCCTGTTTCCTTGTTACCGTTCCTGCCTGATCCCTGTTTATTGACCCATTGCTGCCTATCCTGACCCTTGCTTTGTATAATGACCTGTGAGTGATATCTGCCAGTCCCGACCTCTGCCTGTACCTGGATTACGACTCTGTCTACCCTCTGCTGTACCTGTTTGCTCCTGATTTACCCTGCCTGTACGACCACGCTTGCATTTAATAAACGCTGCACTTGGATCCCCTGCCTGAGTCTCCCATTCACGACATTCTGTTTGTGTTGCCATATAAGGCAATACATTTAGCCTAAATAATAGTCACGTGTCATTACATGTATTAAAAATGTAAATGTATGAAGAAATAAATTTACAAATTGGTGGATCCAAAATGGTCAATATTTATGCATTTTATTCATATTTAAGTTAATCATTTATGGCTTATGATTTATTGATTTTACTTTTACATGATTTCATATAATCATGTACTCCTACTTTATATATTAATTCTCATCATATTTTCAAGTATTTACTTGTTATTGTACCCTTATGGTTATTATTCTTTTATATTTAAGAGTATGTATGCTTGTAATATTTAATTGTTCTTCAAGTGTTCCAATGTGACAGGTCATGTTGACACGAAAAAAAATATAAACAAAATATGTCTTAATGTAAGATTTGCAAAATCCCCTAAAGGGAAATGCCCTATTTCCATTTTCATCTATTTTTTGACATCGGACCAGTTTATGACATAATGGGTAAGTTCATCTGACCTTTTCTGATTAACGAAAACAAGGTTTGAGTAATTTTCCCTATTCTTGTTAGGGGGGCTTCTTTCCTCCTTTGCTCTCCCTTGCTCTGCTGCTTCATCTCTCCTATCTGCAAATGTCTTAATTATTATTTCTTTCTGTATATTCAGAACTTCGTCTATTGGATACAATACTCTGGATTTTAAAATACTCTAAATTTTATTATTAACTATTAATTACTTCTTTCTGATTGTTACTTTACCTTTTGGTTTTATTAAATATTTTCATTATCGATTAAAGTTTGCGTGCAAGGCTAAATTTAATTGCAATGAATTGTAGG
>NC_063044.1:69476846-69591846 GCF_018812025.1 Megalobrama amblycephala
GAATTATCCTTGACCCAGATACCTCTTAATTCAATAGAAAGAAAAAATACAATACAAAAACGGTAACGTTTAGACCGTTATAATATATATAATATAATATTAAGTAAAACACTGCGTTTATATAGAACTGTCTCGTTACGACCACAACAAACGGGAGACTTTTCAGACGCGCATCCGACTTCACCTCAGGGCCAGGCGCAAGTCAAACGTGCGGAAAAGGTAGAAGGAACGTCATGGCAGTGATTGACAAGCCAGGGGGCCAATCTGGCCAATCTGGATTGGCTGATGTTTTTAAGGCCCTACCTCGTGCACAGATGATGTATATTAATATTATGGTCCCACTTTATATTAAGTGGCCTTAACTACTATGTTCTTACATCAAAAAATAAGTACTTATTGGGTTCATATTGAATTGCAAAACACATTTTCAGCTATTGAGGTGGGATACGGGTAAGGTTAGGGAAAGCTTTGGTGGTATGGGTAGGTTTAAGGGTAGGGGTAAGGGTTAAGGGATGGGTCAACAGTAATTACAGAAATTAATTACAGATGTAATTACATGCAGGTGTTTTTAAAATATAAGTACAATGTAAAAACATGTATGTACACAATAAGCGCATTGTATCAAATTATTAATTTAAATGTAAGTACATAGTAGTTATAATATTATTCCTTTCAGTGCACCTAATAAATAGTCTTTTATCAGTTAGTAAAGACAGTTTCTAGTAATATTGCAAAAATGTATAAAACAAAACATCCTCTTTAGCACCTTTAAATAAAGCGCAAAAGAAACTACGAGCAATGACCGTCGTTGTTCAGTGGTAAGTTAAGTCATGAAATTACCAAACGTGATTAAAGCTGCTTCAAAACTGTGCATGCATGTATTTGTTGACATGGTTTGTTGGCCTTAAAATGTCTTAAAATGCACATATGTACACCAGGGAAATTTAAGAATTATTTGTGTCATTGTAGATAGTGTTGCACATATCTAAGCTATCTAATACTTCAAATGAGCTGCCAAATATAATATATAGCTCCACTGTGGGTTTTTTTCAGAAATCGCACCCTGTATATATATATATATATATATATATATATATATATATATATATATATATATATATATATATATGGAGGTTTAAGTTGTAGGGTCTAATTGAGTTTCATTGCAGATTATTCAAAAAAAAATTTCCAGTGCACTGCATTTCTGCTGGTTTTCACACTTCCTCTCTCACACACATTCACATGCAAATTCGCAGAAAACATCGGCTCCTTTTTGACACTTGTGGCTCCTGAAGGCATCAGTGACGTCTGAAACTGTTTATGAACGTTTGTTTAGCAGAAGCGTTTTAAACCACAGTGTGTTTAAAGGCTAAAGTGTCTCTACACTTATGGTAGCAGATTCACTGCCCCTTGAACTTGAGAAGGCGAGTATGAGGATTCACGCTACTGAGGTGCGATAGACCGGCCGGCGGGATGTCCAAGGCGCGGAGCTTCCTGTCCGGTGTGCAGAACAATGTAATTTTGTTAAAATGATAGGAAAAATCACAGCGAAATCAGCAACAGTAATTGACTTTTTGAGCTGAAATTGATTCAAAGGTTGTATAATCAGATTTAAATATATCTAAATATAATCTGTGACTTTTTTCATAAGGATAGGTCTATGTCTGATTTTTTTTTTTTTTTTTAGCTAGTACACATTCTTAAAACAATTAGAAAGCAATTTGTTATTTTGTAAGCATTTTGCATCAGTCCTGTAGAATCAAATCTGGATTAATCATTGTTTCACATAAACAATGGGGCATGTTTTTGGTATTTGTAGGAGGTCAATGTTAGTTTACATTAACCAATGCAATAAGTAAGTAACTGTTTAAGACAGACCAGTACATTTTGAAATTAAATGCACTTTTTTTTTAGGTGGAAATAAGAGTTTATGCTTTGAATGCATTACATTATCAGTACTTCAACAGTGCATTGGTTACTCTGTTTACACCACAGTTTCCATATCTCAACATTTTGAAGGTTTTTGTTTGCTAAAATGTCTTATTTGTCATAATACTGTTGTCAAACTCTGACAAGCCAGTTAGTCATTCAATAGTGCCTCATTATTGGCAATTATTTCCTGTAAAAAATGTAACCAAAGCAACCTTATTTTTAATTTGTTACCTACATTTATTTTCAGATGGATGAATGTTTGTATATGTATTTATGAATTTTGCATTATTATTTTGCCTTTTAGCTGCTGTGAGAAAAAAATCGTCTAACACCACAAGCCACCGATCAGGAGATAGAAGCAAATATACAAAGATGGCTTCAGCTTGCTTCTGATAGAGATGGAGGAAGGAGAGAGCGCTTGAGGAGAAATGAGGGGCTGCAGAGCTGTACTTCACTTCCTGAGTACAGTCCTAAATAGGATCACTTTCTCCCTCACACATAAAAACATTCTGATGTGTAAATTTGTTTTAGGTATTTATTTATTTTTTTTAATTTGCTCTATATTTGTTATGAGTAAAATTACATTATAATATGTTTACAACTCAGTGCTAGATTCATTCATATATTCATGAGGTGGTAATAAGATGTTATGCTTTGATTGTACTAAATAAAATAGCCTTCACACAGTTACACAATTGTGAATGTGATTATTATTATTATTGGCTTGTGCAATATTGTTAAATAAACTAATTTTGAGAATTGAATTTTCTTGTGACTCATTTGTTCACATGGTTTGGGTAAGATTAGACTGGGTTATGGCTCATTTTTGGGGTTTCTGGTTAAAGGGTGGTGTTGATATGGTTAACATATGGCTGAGAATTGGTACCAATAATAAAACCTGTATTGGCCCAGTTCAGGGCCAGTTCAGGGTGATTAACTAGCTGAGATTTGGGCCGATTATGGCCTATGTATATGACCCTTGTCTTTAAACCAGTTCTGGGCCACTTCAGGGCCGTCATTCTTTGCTGTACTTGGGCCGAGGGAAACGTGATCGTGTGGCCCGGAGCTGGGCCAGAAAACATTTGCTATGTGGGTAGTTCTCTCTTATCGACTCTCAATTGATCACTTGCTATTATATTTGCACAAAAATGCATGTTTAGTTGATGTAAATCACTCAGATCGCTGCACTGAACTCATCTGTGGTTTGGTTGAGTGTGGTTTGTGTGGACCGATCTCAACCAAATGACCAACTGAATCTGAGTCATAGTTGGCCAATACTCACATTGAGCGTAAACTCTCAAAGAGTTCTCAAAACAGGACATTAACATGAGTAGATATAGGTAGCGTCAGTTCATACCGTCAACCAGTTCTTCACAGACAGTCGACATCATCCATCAAATGAACACAGTGAAAAAACTGAAAATAAATAAAATTTACAATCAGATTTGTGAAGTGAATTTTGCCATGATGTCGTTCGATTAAACCCATAGGTTATTAAACATAATGTTAATAAATGAGACCTTATTGTAAATATTCTGGAGGTTTAAGTTGTAGGGTCTAATTGAGTTTCATTGCTCAATATTAAAAACAATTTTCCAGTGCACTGTATTTCTGCTGGTTTTCACACTTCATCTCTCTCACACACACATTCACATGCAAATATACACAAACATGGCCTCCTTTTTGACACTTGTGGCTCCTGAAGGCATCAGTGACATCTGAAACTGTTTATGAACGTTTGTTTTAGCAGAAGCGTATTAAACCACAGTGTGTTTAAAGGTTAAAGTGTCTCTTCACTCACAGTTCTTCTCTCTCATCGACTCTCAATTGATCACTTGCTACTATATTTGCTCAAAAATGCATGTTTAGTTGATGTAAATCACTCAGATCGCTGCACTGAACTCATCTGTGGTTGTTTTGCTGTGAGTTGTTGAAAGACACACCCGACATCTGTGGTTTGGTTGAGTGTAGTTTGTGTGGACAGATCAACTGAATCTGAGTTTAACAGCAGAAAGATGAATGTAGTGACACTTGATCAGACCAAACATCTGTGGATTCAACCGACATGTGAACAAATGTGCTCAAATATAGTCATGATGAGAGATAAAGATCACAGTAAGAGCAGAGTGGACTAGACTGAAGAAATGACTCAAGTTCACACATTTATTTTTGAGACTGTGTGGTCAGTTTATTTTTCATCTCATTTCCCACTCATCATTGTTTCCACTCCAGTCGTCAGCATCTTCTTTGAACTGTTTAACAGAGTGTTTTCACCCACAGCCGCGATGAGAATGTAATATTATATTAAAGCATATTTATTTCAAATTGTATAAAAAGGAGGCATGTAGAAAACACTGTTAAAATATCATCAATTAAAATCCATTATTATGACATTATTAATGTATAATATTTGACCTTTTGACATGGATTGTGAACACCACAGCCATTAACTGATAAAAATCATTCACAGAAACTTTAAATTAAACCAAACACAAATTAAAACATTTGGAACAACAGTATGTTTTTTGGGGGGTTTTCTCTCTCTTTTTTTTAGCCAAATGATTTAATTTAATACTTATCACTATGTCTTAAAAATTATGACTTAATAAATAAAAATTATATAATTATATATAGTTTTTCCATAACATTTGTAATTTAATATAATTTAATTATTTAATGTAATTTAATATCTGTAACAGAAAACATTTGGCTCAATACAAAAAAAAGTGCTGGATGTCATTCAGTAAATATAATGCAGGCCAGAATTTATTGACACTATTCTTTAAGAGCTGCTGCGCAGCTAAATTATATACCAGTTATCACTGTAAAGAAGCTTTGACACAATCTGCATTGTAAAAAGAGTTGTATAAATAAAGGTGACTTGACTTATGTATAACTAAAAAATTATCGGGAAATCTTTCAAATGATCAAGATCTGATCAACGTCTCGAGACTGCTGCGTACACCACATTATCCTCCTCTGTAGCTCTCTGAAAGAAAACACAAAAGTTCATCAATGTATTCATCACATTACAGGCACATCTATCTATCCTCTTTCCACAAGCACAGGAAATACAGCAGAAATACTTTTGTCAGCAATTTCCTCACAACGGGTCCAAGAGTTTTGGAGAATGTGGGATATTCTTATGAAAAAGAAGTTTATTAGAGTGTGCCATTAGTTTACTTCTTTTAAACTAAAAATAAGAGAGTATACTTTCAGTCTACTTAAGTAATGTTCAAGTATATTTTTTTTTTAAGTATACTTTATGTAGTAAGTATAGGGTAAGTATACCTATTAACAGCTAAGTTTAGGTGTTTTTTTCATAGATATTGACATTGTTTATATGAAAATCTTTTGTTAAAATGCAAGATTTCTCTCTCATTTGAAAAATCTCATAAATCTCATTTATGCCTTAAGTTGGTGTAGCAAATTAACTCAAAGGGGAAATATTAATAATTATTAATAACTCAATTATGATCATTAATTATGATTAATTATGAATATATAAATCAGTTAATCAGATTAACTGGATGTAGCTACATTAAGATTAATATTACAATCAATTAACCTGTTCATCCAGTGGACACTCAGTGTTGATTGTTTATTAATTCTAAGAAATGTTCATTTCCAGGTTATGGAAAAATAACATTCTTATTGTACCGTGCTACTTAGAGCATGTTGTCAGGATCTAAATCACTTAAGAGGCAATTTATTAGCAGACAGAGTCAGAACCATATATGTATTGTTCACAATCTTTATTAACTAACTCACAAACACATAACTAAACTAACAAACACATAACATACAACAAAGGTCACACACATACGTAGGTAAGAATGAGTAATGATATAGTTGAACCGGAAGGGGAGCCGTTAATGGAGCTATAGGAAAAAGTCTAAGACAATCTGGAAAAGAATCATCAGTTTCCTCAGTAATAAAAACACCTTTGCTGACAAAGGTAAGTTTTACAAATCAATACTAAATCGCTGTTTAGTGTTCAAATGTATGATGCTTGCAACATGCCTTTAGGCTGAGGAGCATCAGATCTGCAGGCTGAGGAGAAATCTTAATGATTCGATCTGAAGTCGTTGCCAGTATCTTCTGCAATAGATGAAGTACTATGAAACAACTTATAGATGAGCACATGGCTGGGTTGTAGGCCAAGGCCTGCAGGACTAGGCCAGCAGGTCTTGGCCTGAAGAGGCCTGCAGCAAGAAGGGGGTCTCTCCAGTCATCCAAGAAGCAAGGAAAAGAGAGGAAGTGGCTTTGTTCACTGGCTTATAACCTCTGGTCAAAGTCACACCTCTTAGTTGTTGACCAGACCAATGAAGATGTTGTATTTCCGGTCAACAACACGCCTCCTGACAGGGCTTTTACGACCGAGCAAGATTAACTGGCTGAGTTTTTGAAGAAGAACTATTAAAGATTCTTGTAATATTAATGTGTTGCACAGGTATGGACATACCGCATACACAAGCATTTAAATCTTCTCGATATGAACCCATAGACACTAAACATGGCATAATTGAAGTTAGCTTGAATGTCATAAAACTTAAAAATCATAAAAGATGTAAATGCAATGAGTGCAATACAACAACAGTAATAATGGATACCATTTCCTGGGGATGTGCATGTTCATTTATAGAACAGTCTGTCTATAAATTAATGCAAGAGAGTCTGGGTTATGTGGGGAAAATGCAGGAAAGATGCACGTTTCCTGGGTCTCTTCTCTGCTCTCCATGTGGCAACTACATTCTTTAGCACAATAAAACTTGTAACTGAGAACTTCTCAGGGGATGTGGGACAGGCCCCAGAGCATTTTAAACAATTATTGGTTAACTATAACAAATAATTGTGTCTGATTTGTCTCAGTCGTTACATTGGCTTGACTCTGGAGTTGTAGATGGAGTCAAGCTTGAAGTTTGACCGGGTGTATCTCAGGAGCCAAGCCGAGTTATGCCCGGTTATACATAAGGAACTTTAGGCCCAACGGGCTCTATATATAGTTGTAAATTAAGGTATTAAGTAAGGTTAAAGTTAGTAAGGTCAAAGCACACAAAGAAATGTTATCATTAAACACTTTGAGCAGATATTGAGAAGAACCCAAGTATTCTTCTGTCAAAGTGATTTCACATTCATTTATTCAGTCAGTCTGTCTGAATAAATGAAAATATCTAAATAAATATATATTTTACAGCCCAATTTCACCTGAAAATGATAGTACACCTCACAGCCTGTCACTGTATGATATGCTGAAATCCAAAATAAATGTCTGCCTGGATAATGATAATAATAATAATAATAATAATAATAATAATAATAAAACAGGCCTAAATAAATAAATATAAATGAAAAAAAAACAACAACATATATTTCACAGTCCAATTTCACCTGAAAATGATAGTACACCTAGGACCCTGTCACTGTATGATATGCTGAATTCCAAAATAAAAGTCTCCCCAAGTAAATGGACTACAACAAGCTTCTTCCTGGGCTGGTGACATCATAAACCCAGCAAAACACGCCCTCGGGAACACCCAACAAAGTGGGTGAGGCCATGTGCGTGCAGCATAATGGAAGCAGAAGAGTTGTGTACATGTCACAGGTCAATATTAATAATGTACATACAAATCTTGGGTTAATTCTTATTTTACTCTGGGGAGCAAACCAATTTCTTCAATCATGCCACAGAGCCACACTTACTCACAATTCTCTTTATTTCACAACGAATTATGGAAGAAAAAGTTAAAAATTTGATCAAAGATAGTTCTTAAGAGTTCGTCTAAGCAAAAAAAAAATTTATAATAAAAGAAAGATTTATGCACTTAACAAAAAAAAAAAAAAACTATTTCCCACCAAATACCTTGGCTACATTTGACCATCAGCCTGGACAAAAGCCTCTGAGGAGGAAATAAAAGTACTCAAACCCACACACACAAAAAACAAAACAAAAATACATGCACCCCAAAAGTCAGATAAGCACTGCAAGTGCAAACGTGAATCAAATCTACCTACTATAATACACTCGACACTAAGTACTCATAATTCCCCACATCTGGATGTAAATAAGCTCTACTCCGGTCTCTATACAGGCTTCAAAACAAATGTAATATAAAAAAGATAAAACCAAACAATAAAGAATACTCAATAACAAATACAATAACCACAGCTTGACTAACTCTAGAGAATATAAAAACTCACTTCAAAAGGATTTAAAACATTGGGCACAGTTCACACAGTTAAAAAAGCAGTCCTTGACTTAAAACATCAGGTTGCCCTTCCGCGGTTGCGAAGTATAAGTTTCAGTCCATTACTCTCCTTGCCTTCGGGGATTTCTCTTGAGACAACCAGCTCATTCTCTCTGGTTACAACAAACAACATAGTCCATTTCTTATCACCACTTGTGGCTCCAACAAATAAGAGAGAGAGAGAGAAAGAGAGAGAGAGAAAGAGAGAGTTCACTTAACTCGCCGGGGAGCGAGTAACTCACCCCTCCGTGCAAACAGTAATGGCGTTCGCTGTTTCTCCATATCCTGATCTAGCAGTGGCTTTCACCACACAAGGCCCTCGTCTCTCAAAAACTGTAAGTATGTTTTTATTGTTTGTACATGTCTTTTAAATGTATAGTTCTGTTGCTATTTTTGGTTGCATCAAGGATGTAAACAAAGACCAACGCGTTTTTGCTTTGCTAGCCAGTTAGCTAAATTCTACAAACACCAACAAACTTCTATGTTCATAGACAAACAGTTTTATCGTCAAGTCAGAGATTGTGGAGATTGATACTTTTGTCTTTTTCATTCTGTGTTTCTCTCAACTTAAATATTGCTTTTCTTAGGTGCCAAGAATTGCTGGAGGAGATACCAAGAGTGAGATGGGAGGGGTGGTTTTGGCCAAGTACTGAGTGGGTGCTGAAATTAAGTGCTGGTGATGGGATTTAATTTGACCTGAAATGGGTTAATGAATGAGGCCCTTAGGTAAGGTCCTCCTTCTTTATTAGGGGAGGTGTTACAGTCTTGTTGTTTTTGTTTTGTTTGTCATTGTTGGACATCCATTTGTAATGTTTGCTAACTGGAAGGTGTGTGGAGTTGTTCTGTTTTTTTGTTCTGTTTTTTTTGTTCCTTGAGAATTCTACGCCATCAGATCCTCACTATTCCTTTCATTTAGTGGTCATGGATGCGATCTTCAGAGTTTGAACGTTTCTTCTATTGTGGAGTATACACTCACCTAAAGGATTATTAGGAACACCATACTAATACTGTGTTTGACCCCCTTTCGCCTTCAGAACTGCCTTAATTCTATGTGGCATTGATTCAACAAAGTGCTGAAAGCATTCTTTAGAAATGTTGGCCCATATTGATAGGATAGCATCTTGCAGTTGATGGAAATTTGTGGGATGCACATCCAGGGCACGAAGCCCCGGTTCCACCACATCCCAAAGATGCTCTATTGGGTTGAGATCTGGTGACTGTGGGGGCCATTTTAGTACAGTGAACTCATTGTCATGTTCAAGAAACCAATTTGAAATGATTCGAGCTTTGTGACATGGCGCATTATCCTGCTGGAAGTAGCCATCAGAGGATGGGTACATGGTGGTCATAAAGGGATGGACATGGTCAGAAACAATGCTCAGGTAGGCCGTGGCATTTAAACGATTCCCGATTGGTACTAAGGGGCCTAAAGTGTGCCAAAAAAACATCCCCCACACCATTACACCACCACCACCAGCCTGCACAGTGGTAACAAGGCATGATGGATCCATGTTCTCATTCTGTTTACGCCAAATTCTGACTCTACCATCTGAATGTCTCATCAGACCAGGCAACATTTTTCCAGTCTTCAACTGTCCAATTTTGGTGAGCTTGTGCAATTTGTAGCCTCTTTTTCCTATTTGTAGTGGAGATGAGTGGTACCCGGTGGGGTCTTCTGCTGTTGTAGCCCATCCGCTTCAAGGTTGTGCGTGTTGTGGCTTCACAAATGCTTTGCTGCATACCTCAGTTGTAACGAGTGGTTATTTCAATCAAAGTTGCTCTTCTATCAGCTTGAATCAGTCGGCCCATTCTCCTCTGACCTCTAGCATCAACAAGGCATTTTCGTCCACAGGACTGCTGCATATTGGATGTTTTTCCCTTTTCACACCATTCTTTGTAAACCCTAGAAATGGTTGTGCGTGAAAATTCGAGTAACTGAGCAGATTGTGAAATACTCAGACCGGCCCGTCTGGCACCAACAACCATGCCACGCTCAAAATTGTTCTGACATTCAGTTTGGAGTTCAGGAGATTGTCTTGACCAGGACCACACCTCTAAATGCATTGAAGCAACTGCCATGTGATTGGTTAATTAGATAATTGCATTAATGAGAAATTGAACAGGTGTTCCTAATAATCCTTTAGGTGAGTGTACATTTTAGAAGAGCATAACATACAACATCATACTGAAAATGTCCAAAGAAGTATAGTAGTCACTGGTAATACATGTAATATAGATTAAACAAAAATTTAATCTGAATACACAATTGTGTTTGAATGATTTTATGAAAAGGAGGATGTCCTGTGTTTCCAGACCTGTAGTTACAACATGTACCAGCAATAGGATCTACTGAAAATACATAGAGGACTACTGTGAAAAAAACTAATTTCTCAAAATTTTTTAAAAAGTTCAGTCACTAGTAGGCGCTACAGCAGGGTCTGTATGAGAGACTCACTGTCTGAGAGAGTCATTGTTTCATCAGAATTCAATCGTCTCCTCAGTCTTCTCAATTTTTTGGCAGAATAACACAAGCACAGATAATGGTTTAGACCCTGTCACACTCATTATATTTCATAGTTCTATAATCTTCAAAAAAAGTTTAAAAGAAGCAAATTTAAATGTAATTGTTCAGTAATAAAATATATTTCCCATGCACTGGTCAGTTTCTGCTCTGGTTTTGACATCTTCATCTTACACATTCACATGCATAAAAGCTGAAGTAACTGTAGCTTTTGACACTTTTAGCTCTTGAGAGTTTCGGTGTCATGAAAGAATACTTATCAATGTTTATTTTATCAGAAGATCATTAAACCATTATTACGTAACACAGGAGGTCAGAGACACAGGTAAAGGTTATGATGTTTATTGAGACAACCAGAGCAGTAGCAGGTGAGTATTTCAGATGAAGTTTTCCAGACAGAGTGTATATCAAGACAGTAATACTTGACTTGATCTTCACACCAGGTTTGATGAAGGCAGAGAGACGAGGAGCCAGACAGAGGATATATCAAGACAGGAACACTGAACTTGATCTTCACACCAGATTCAACAACGACCAGATGACTGGGAACAGAGACTGCACATGGACACTCACAAAGGACTGGAGAACATGGAGGATCCAGGAGACACACTGGAGACAGGTAAGGAGTCCGTAAGGTAAGCATTCAGGTTAGTATGCATTAACGAGACCTGACCCCGCCGTCGTGGTGGACGGCCTCTGCCTCTTGGAGCTGGTCTATTGGGATGTCTGGGATGGAAGTTTTCCAAAAGGCTCGGATCCAGGATGTCGACTCTAGGTACCCATGATCTCTCCTCGGGACCATATCCTTCCCAGTCGACAAGGTACTCTAGATGACCACCACGACGACGGGAGTCCAGGATTTCCTTGACCAGGTACGCTGTTCCATCCTCCACAATGATTGGAAGGGGGGATTCTTCTGCATCACCAGGCTCTGTGGAGGGAAGAACAGACGGGTGGTAAGGTTTTAACAGAGACACAGGGAATGTGGGGTGAATTTTGACCTCAGGAGGGAGTTGTAGCTGGTATGTGACAGGATAAATTTGTCTGAGAATGGTGTAGGGGCCAATGAATCTGGGACTCAGCTTCTTGCAGGGAAGGCGCATCCGTATGTCTCTAGTGGATAACCAGACCTTATCTCCAGGCTGATATAAAGGCACTTGAGACCGGCGAAGATCCTCTGTAAGCCTGCGTCTCCTGAGGGCTCGCTGGAGCTGAAGATGCGCTGAGTCCCAGACCCTTTCGCTCTCCCGGAACCAGTGATCCACTGCCGGGACATCTGATGGTTCCCCATCCCAGGAGAACAGTGGGGGCTGGTAGCCGAGCATGCACTGGAAAGGGGTGAGTCCAGTGGTGGATTGACGGAGGGAGTTCTGGGCGTACTCGGCCCAGCCCAGGAACAGGTTCCAGGAGTCCTGGTGGTCATAACAGAAGGTACGCAGGAAACAGGCCAATCTCCTGTATCTTCCTCTCCATCTGCCCGTTCGTCTGAGGATGGTATCCAGACGAGAGGCTAATGGTCACATCTAGGAGCTTGAAGAAGGCCTTCACCTCTCACGTCTGGAACTGTGGACCACGGTCAGATACTATGTCCTCAGGTAATCCGAAGTATCTGAATACGTGGTTGAACCGGAGTTCAGCAGTGATCAGAGCTGTGGGGAGTCCTGGGAGTGGAATCAGACAACAAGACTTGGAGAATCTGTCCACTGCAACCATGATGCAGGTGTGTCCATCTGATGCTGGGAGATTCGTAACAAAGTCAACTCCTAGATGTGACCACGGGCGAGTTGGAACGGGCAGAGGTTGTAGTTTCCCGGAGGGAAGATGACGAGGGCTCTTAGACATGGCACATTCCCTGCACCCCTTAACGTACCTCCTGACGTCAGTTGCCATGTTGGGCCACCAGAAGTGCTGTTTAAGCAGCGAGAGGGTTTCATTGACCCCTGGGTAGCCATTGCCCAATGACGCGTGTGAGGAGTGGATGAGTGGAATGCGTCGTGTCTGTGGAATGTATTTTAAACCTGGTGGACAACCCGGCGGAGGGTTAGTGGAGGCATTACTCAGGTAATGTTTCCTCTGACCAGGTTATGGGACTGACAATGAGCTTCTCTGGGATAATGGACGTAGATACGGGATAGAGCATTGGCTTTTACATTCTTGGGACCTGGACGATAGGAAATGGTGAGACTGAAGCGAGTGAAGAATAATGCCCATCTTGCTTGACGTGGATTCAATCTTTTTGCCTCACGCAGGTACTCCAGATTCTTATGATCAGTCAGAACCAGAAAGGGATGACGGGCTCCTTCGAGCCAATGCCTCCACTCCTCCAGGGCGAGCTTGATGGCGAGTAGCTCTCGGTTGCCAATGTCATAATTTCTCTCCGCCGGGTTGAGTTTATGGGAGAAGAAGGCACATAGATGGGTCTACTTGGTTTCCCCTGCTGCTAGGATAGGACTGCTCCCACTCCTGTGGTGGATGCATCAACTTCAACCATGAAAGGGAGTTCTGGATCGGGATGCACAAGGAGGGGAGCAGTCATAAAGGTGATCTTGAGATCTTCAAAGGCTTTTCCCGCTGCTGGAGACCAGCACAGAGACTTGGGCTTGTCGTGGAGCAGTTTGGTGAGTGGAGACGTGATGGTACTGTAGTTCTTGATGAATCTTCGGTAGAAATTGGCGAATCCTAGGAATCTCTGGAGCTCTTTGATGGTGATGGGAAGTGGCCAATCCTTGATGGCGGAAACCTTCCTCTCGTCCATGCGGACACCACTGTGATCGATGATGTAACCCAGGAACTGCACTGAGGGCTGGTGAAACAAGCACTTTTCAGCTTTCAGGAACAGGTGGAAAGCCCTCAGGCGTTGGAGGACCTCCGCAACATGATGGCGATGTTCGGCCAGGCTCCGGGAGTAGATGAGGATGTCATCGATGTAAACAATCACAAACATGTGTAGGAACTCCCGGGGCACCTCATGCATGAAGTCCTGGAATGCGGAGGGGGTGTTGACAAGTCCATACGGCATCACACAGTACTCATAGTGGCCAGTAGGGGTCACAAAAGCCGTCTTCCATTTGTCCCCCTCACGTATCCGGATGAGGTTGTATGCACAAATAGACTGTGCCTAAGTGTACCCGCCATTGTATTTCAAATTGCATATATGTAGCCCTTGTGTTTATACTATGACCGTAGTGTGTTAGTGTCATCCTAAATGATGAGATTTGAGTATACCGTATCTTCCCTGTTTGTAAAACTGTATTTTCCCTTAATGGTTTTTGCCACCTGACAAGATGGGTTTCTTTGTAAAGCTCTCTGTATGCCTTATTCATCAATGTATGTCACATTACTGTAAAATGCATTGTTCTATTTTTAATGGTACTGTGAAGAAAATACACTCTGATCTGATACCTCATAAATTATGGAAATCGAGCCGCAAGACAAGACAAAGAAAGTTTTGCCTGCCAAACACTGCACCCTGACCATTGGTTGTTTCAACCAAGGAGGCATATTGGCTTGTTTTCCCATAAAAGACAACAACATGCAACTTTTCCTTTGTCTCTCGTTTATCTCTGAACTGTCCATCACCCTCTCACGCACATCTCTCCCGGACGTCACAGCGACCGCGTTTCCATCACGCGCTCATCTTCTTTCGGGACGACCATTTTCTTCGTACAAGTTTTCCTGTTGTTAAGCCTCCGTCAGCCTCTATCACCTAGGAGACGGTCTCTCTTCTTTGTTTTCCGGTTATCTTAACCTCGCTTTGGAAAACCCGCCAGAGAACGTCCTCTCGGAAAGGACCAATCACTCCAAGCCAAGCGCACTGAAACTCTACGAACTCCTGCACACTGATCGAACTCATGCAAGTAATCGGTTAAAATTCGTTTAAATTGATTTCTTTGCTGGCTCTCAAAGGTTTAACTGTTTGTAATTTGCCACTGCTGTGATCACCTCTCTTTTCCTGCCTTTACGTTTGTTTTTGTATGTATATCCTTTGTGTCTATTTGGCCACATAACCTTTGTATTATCAGTTTCATATATTAAATACATTATATTCATGCTCGATTGTTCTGTTGCTCATTCAGAAACACCAGTCAGTCACTTCTTCGTTGTTGATCCTGTAACATTCCTTTACGCTTTGATGCTAAAATAGGAGTTTATTCTTGTGGCCAGAGAATAACATTCCTTTTATAATAGTCTGTGAGAAAACTAACAGTTTGCTGGACAAACTTGGACAGTTTCTCTAAACAACTATTAAATTAGAACTGATCATATATGTAATTGATTATAATTCATTGTAATTAATTCACAATATATGTGCATAATTCCCTCATGGGTCGATATATGTATCATAATTTATCATAAGGCTTTATGATTTATTATATTCATATATTTCACCCAAGAATTGATTAAATACATGTAATATCGCTAAAAAGTTCATTACAAATGTCAGTTTTTAACTTTAAAGACTTAACTTTTTTATGTTGTTATTTCAATAAATGGCATATAGAAGATTTTATTTTCTGAATAAAAGTGTATATCATTTTGAAATATAGTACATAAAGAAATAGAAAGGATATCTGTGGAAATTCTTAATATTTTTGTTTATGTATTTATTTGTTTTTGTATTTCCTGCAAAATGAGCAATACACTACAAAAAGGGAGTAAAGGAGTAAGTGTCAAAGCAATAAAATATGAAGATTTTGAAATAAATGACTGCATATAAACATTTTCACTTTAAAATATTACAGTGAGAGAGCTGTGAAAGAACATGTTCACTGAGCAGGTAAAGCTCAATCAGGTTCAATCAGTCTCCAGCAGAGAAATACAAAACTGTCTGTACACATTACTATAACGGAACAATCTACAAACATACACAAAACAAAAGCACTGCTCAGAAGCCCTGGAATAAAACCATTAATTTCCCTTTTTTGAATGATGTCACCAAAATTGTGTGAGGGTTAGATTTTCAGGTTAAAGAATTAACTTCTGAATACTGTAAACTAGATCACATCACTTGTGCCTGATTCCTGTGACATAAAATACACATATATTGTTATATTCACGCATAATAATATAACCACTCTTCTATAGTAATCCACGTCCTTTCCCATTGTTGGATCTTTGGGTTTTAGAAAGCTGGCAGCCCTTCAACAGAAGCACATTTTTATCAGTGTCGCATAACGACTCCTGCGTACACCACATCTTCCTCCTCTTGAGCTCTCTGTAAGAAAACACACCACAGATGTAGTTATCAAGAACATTACTGAACATTTATCATTTATTTTAACTTATACACACAAATACACATCTAGATCAGATCAGACTTTTAGCTCAAATAATACACACACATACACAGAATTAAAGTTTATACCGATTTCTGTGCTTTCCGTTTGTAGAACGTGGGATCAGCGTATGTGATTTCTTCACCGCTCTGAACTGCTTCAACAAAAATGACAAAGAATTATTGTTGCTTTTTCTGCAGCACTGATTTTCATTATTTTAATATAATAATATTATAATAATACAGTGTTGTGGGATGCTTGATTCTGATTGGTTGAAGTGGAAGGTGTTATGTTCAGCAGATGACCCAGAAGCGAAGAGACTGGTCATACAGAATTTATCAATAGTTCAAAAGGGTTAACACAGGCAGGGTTGCACTTTATTTTACAGTATGTGTACTTTCCTGGTACATATATAGTAATTATGTTGTACATACAGGTAAAAGAGTGGTAACACAAGGTACTTGTACATGGAAACTAATAAGAAACACTGCTGAACTTTCCAATGGTACATACATGGTAATTACTTTGTACCTATAGACAAGTGTTGGGTAATAACAGGCGCTTACTTATAGTGTCCGTATATGGCAACTCACAGAAATATTACTTTACTTACTAATGGTATGTACATGGAAACTATATTGTACTTATGGACAAATGTTGGTAATAACACTTATTTATGGTAACTTGAGGAGTGAGGTTTACTCGCACAGCAACTACTAGCTGGCCTCCGTTACACTAATAAATAAATAAATAAATTCTGTCATCATTTGTTCACCCTCAAGTTGATCCAAACTTGAATTTCCTGAAATTTATGAATTTCCTTCTTCTGATGAACACAGTAGAAGATATTTTAAAGATTGTGGGTAACCAAACATTCATTGACTTCTACAGTATTTTCCCCAATACTATGGAAGTCAGTAGCTACCGCCAACTGTTTGGTTTCCAATATTTTTCAAAATATCTTCTACTGTGTTCATCAGATAACAGAAATCATATGATCTCATACAGTCATGACTTCTAGCAGGGAAATTTACATACTGTGCCTTATATTTGTACAGATATCTCAGCAGTAGGGAATACTTGCCCTTAATATCGTTAATTCATCTTTATCACTAGGATACGTACCGAAAACTTTTAAGCTGGCTATTATTAAACCTCTTATTAAAAACCACAACTTGATCCTAGAGCATTAGTCAATTACAGGCCGATCTCAAATCTCACTTTTCTGTCAAAAATACTAGAAAAGGCAGTTTCATCACAACTATGTTCCTTTTTAGAAAGAAATAGTATCTGTGAGGATTTCCAGTCAGGATTTAGACCGTACCATAGTACTGAAACTGCTCTCAGAGTTACTAATGATTTGCTCATATCATCAGATCGTGGTTGTATCTCTCTATTAGTGTTACTGGATCTTAGTGCTGCATTTGACACTATTGATCACAATATTCTCTTAAATAGACTCGAAAACTATGTTGGCATTAGTGGAATTGCATTGGCATGGTTCAAATCATACTTATCTGACCGTTATTAGTTTGTAGTAGTAAACGATGAGATGTCATATCAATCAAGTTAAATATGGAGTACCGCAAGGCTCAGTACTAGGACCGTTGCTTTTCACTCTGTACATGCTACACTTGGGAGATATCATTAGGAAGCATGGCGTTAGTTTTCATTGTTATGCTGATGATACTCAGCTCTATATTTCTTCGCGCCCTGACGAAACTTACCAATTCACAAAATTAACAGAATGTATAGCTGATATAAAAAACTGGATGACCAGTAATTTCCTACTACTAAATTCAGGAAAAAACAGAGATTCTAATTTTTGGACCAAAAACTTCTTCACGCAATAATCTAGAATACTGTCTAACACTTGATGGCTGCTCTGTTAAGTCTTCGTCGTCAGTTAGGAACCTGGGTGTGCTCTTCGATACCAATCTTTCATTTGAAGGCCATGTTACTAGCATCTGTAAAACTGCATTCTTCCATCTTAAAAATATATCTAAACTACGACATATGCTCTCAATGAAGAATTCAGAACAGTTAGTTCATGCGTTCATGACCTCAAGGTTAGATTACTGTAACGCTCTACTGTGTGGTTGTTCTGCTCGCTTGATAAATAAACTACAGCTCGTACAAAATGCAGCAGCTAGAGTTCTTACTAGAACTAGGAAGTATGACCATATTAGCCCAGTTCTGTCGTCACTGCATTGGCTTCCTGTTAAACATCTTATAGATTTTAAAATCTTGCTAATTACTTACAAAGCACTTACGAGCTCTTAATACATTATAGTCCTTCACGTTTATTGCGATCTCAGAATTCAGGCCAGCTGATAATACCTAGAATATCAAAATCAACCGCAGGTCGTAGATCATTCTCCTATTTGGCACCTAAACTCTGGAACAATCTTCCTAGCATTGTTCGGGATGCAGACACACTCTGTCAGTTTAAATCTAGACTAAAAACGCATCTCTTTAACCTGGCATACACATAACACATTATCAATTCATATTTTCAAATCCGTTAAAGGATTATTAGGCTGCATAAATTAGATCAGCCGGAACCGGGAACACTTCCTATAACACCAGATGTACTCGTTACATCAGAAAAAGAATGGCATCTACGCTAATATTAGTCTTTCTGTTTATCCCGAGGTTTACCGTCAACCGGATCCGGGCCGTATCCAGCTGAGACCAAGGACCGGTGCCATGACATGACCACAACGCAGCCCTGAAGTATCAGCAGAGATCGAGTCAACTGGATCATCCATTGTGAAGACATCATCAACACGACAGCCAGTGCCACAGTTCCTCAACAGACCGTCCATACCGGCGTGATAAATACGATCCTCAACTGGATGGAACTGAAATAAATACTCTGATTGTTGCGATCCTATCAGACTTATGATAACAACCCGATTGTAACAAAGCACTGTTCGCCAGAGGAGAACTGGCCCCCCGACTAAGCCTGGTTTCTCCCAAGGTTTTTTTTCTCTCCATTTGCAACCTGATGTCACCTGTTGGAGTTTGGGTTCCTTGCCGCTGTCTCCTTTGGCTTGTTTAGTTGGGGACACTTGACATTTGACTTGGCATTTGATATTCAACAGAATTCTTGATATTTATTCAACAGTGCTTTGATCTGCCTGCATTGACACTATTCTTTATGAATCAAAATTATATACCAGTTATCAATGTAAAGCTGCTTTGACACAATCTGCATTATAAAAAGCGCTATATAAATGAAGGTGACTTGACTTGACCCTCTTGGTGTGTTTTCCTGCAGATGCAGAAGATCCCGACTACAGCTACAATCAACAGAGATCCAGCAGCAGCAGCAGAGATCAGTCCAATGATCAACGAGGATACGCCTTGATACAGAGTAGACACAATGAAGGGTTAAAGCAAATAAACCTGTCAATCTAACCTTCAACAAACACTATATCTGAACTATATAACTTCAGAGATCAGTTCAACAAATGAACAAATATATCATTGCTGTCGTACCTGCAGCACATGTGTGACAGAGTTGAGTGATGTTGAGATGTCTGGTCTGGTTTCTGATGGGATTGTTGATCACACAGCTGTAGGTGTTTCTATCCTGATATTCCACCTCCAGAGGAAGAGAGAGACTGATGCTGAGATCAGACACTCTGATGCTGGACAATGAACTGTTTCCTTTGAACCAGGAGAGAGTCACATGACTCACATTCACAGCTGAACACACCAATGAACATGAAGATGATGATGATGATGAAGAGTTATTGCTGATGACAGGAACAGGCAGACAAGCTGGAAAATGTGAGAGAATATGGATAAATGAGTATTAATGAAGTAGATGAGAAATCAAGACTGAAAAGTAGAGCATTTTAAAACAATCTGATATTGAAAGAAAGGTGTACTGTTTGAGATGAATTAGATGTAATTTGTGAATAAAGCATGGAAATTTTCAGTTAAATATTTGAGAACATTTTTTATTATGCCTCATTTACAATCAATCTGTAATTAAATAATTTTGCAGGACTATTGAATAAAAGTTATTCAGCTGCATATGACTAACTGCTATAGCCTTAACAAGTCAGCAATGTTATTTCAGGTCTAACATTATTAATATGCTTGTTTTCTTAAAGTCTATAGCCAAAATTGAACACTAAAGAAACCCAAATCATCAAACAGGATAGTAATTCTCTCCTCACCATAGACAGTGAGATTGATCGTGTTGATCGTGTCTCTTCTGCTGCTGAAGACTGTATAAAGTCCAGAGTCTGTGGTTCTGCTGTTGATGATGGTCAGAGATCCAGTCTGATGATCCAGTTTCAGTCTGACTCTGAATCTCCCAGCAGCACTTTCATCATAAAACACGCTCTCTTTGTTTTTGTTTACTTTAGCTATGAGAAAATCACCAAACTTCCAGTTGATCTCTTCATCTCTGTGTATTTGAGTGAAACTAGAGTTCAGAGAGACTGATTCTCCCTCAGTCACTGACTCTGACTTCACTGCATCAGCAACAAACACACCTGAACACAAACACAAACACACATACTCTGAGAGTCACTGGATTGTGAGTTTTTCTCATTTCGAAACAATCATTGGATAAGAATAATAACATCATGAATAAATGTTTATATTAATCTAATAACACATTAAAACAAAAGATTGATAATAACAGAATGGTTTGTTTGTGAGCAAATAATAATAAGCCATAAAAATACTCACCAGTCAGACTCCATGAGCACAAACAGATGAATATAAACATATCAGATATGTTGTTGTGTCTAGATCAGAAAAGGAAATCCCAGCAGAAATGGTCTAATAAAGGTAGAAAGTGTCAGAAGATCAGGAGAGGACAGTGCTGTGGGTCTGTAGTGAAACTCAGAGTGAATAATAAGTTCCTCTAGAGCACTTCCCTTCAGAGGCTCTGTGGCTTCTCACTTCTATAGACCTATTTTAGTAAAAACTTTTACAAAGCAATTACTAACTCCACGTCTACTGTGCTGCAACAGCTTGAGACTGCCTACCCTGGACATGACAAAGCGACTGTCGCTCATTAATTTGTCCTTCATGTCTGTTAGTAGGGCGAGTGTTTAGAGCACGCTGAAGAAGAACAGTGTCCGGTGTGTTCAGTAACACGGGTTATAATGGCTTCTGAAGTCTTAAACGGTGAAGTTTAAGAAGAATTACTGCTGACTGATGTTCCCATTCCTCCCAGTCCAGTGTTATAAAAGACTGCTTTAAAAATACTGAAGTTTGCTATAATTTCATGTTATGAAGTATTATTGAAATCAATGAGTTGTGCTCAACATTATCTCAATGGTAAGTCATCTCACACCAAGAATTTACCGTGCATTCATTTTATTTATTTTTTCTGGCATTTTTTATATAAAGCCTAGTTCCTTCATGTATCTGCAGCTGGTTCTGCAACTGATTCTTCATGAGCATCTAATGTTAGCCTATTTTATTGATTTATTAAAAAAAAAAAAACAATTATAATTTTTTTTTTTTTTTTTTAAAGCACAATAAATGATTTATGCTTTAACCATGCCCCACTTTTATATATTATATATCTATATATTAAAGAAAAATGCAATAGTTTGAACTTGTTTGTGGAAATAATATATAGTTCAGATTTATACAGTTCTGTTAATCTCTGTCCTGGTGTCAAATCATCCATCTTCCTTCTTCCTTCTTGTCAAGTTATTGCTACATTTAAGACACATGCAGATCCTGAAAAACTTTTAAATGATTTATTGTTTTATTTCACAAGAACAAATCTTTAAAATGTGCTCTTGACCCAAAATAACAACTAAAAAATCTCTCCTGACTAAAACCTAAATAATTTAACAAATATAATCACTTGTCTATTCAAAGGAAATGATTTGCACTTATTAAAGTCTGTCTGTCACACTAAAAACATCATCATGAGAGATTAAAGAAACAAAGCATTAAAACAATAGAAGAAAACCGACAGGAAAAACAAAAACAAAAAAACATTACATTTACCTATAAACAATACAAGTTAAATTAAATGAGCTGACCATTAATCATGGTTTACAACAAATGTTTGATCGATATCATGGTATTTTTCTGTTGTCATAAATATAACAGTGAAATGGGTAAACATATATCACTATATTCATTCATACTCCAATAAACTAATAAAACATCAAGGAAATTAAAAACATATCGTAACCCCATCAATCTGTCAGCAAACAACTAATAATCTTATTAATGCTTTTATTTAGATAACAGACTTCAAGATCATTTTCTCATCGATTCTTTGAGCTCGAAACTTTTCAAATTTACTGTTTTATAAGAAAGGCAGAAAAAAAAAAATAGTAAATCACTTTACTTTTTTAAAACTATTATTCAGACCTCCAGTTACAGTCACTAACAACAGAGACTGTGTAATAGCACATGAAAACAAGCAAATAATGCAAGCTGTTATCAAGGCCAGAGGAGGACATACAAAATATTATCTGCATTTATGTAGTACCGGGAGTACCGAGAATCCGGGTATATTCGGTACCCACTGATAGGGCTGTGACAGTATTTACATGAATATGACACAAGTGAAGCTCAAAGCTTTGTTTACAAAAGAAATAATAGGTTTGCATGGAAACATTTTGGTTCATGCAGAATGACAGAGGTACATGAGTCCATAAATTTAAGCTTTGTGTTCTGTTTTGCAAATCATGATCTGGTCACCCGATTATCAGAGAATTTAACAATATTCCATTAGTTATTCCATTAGACATGAAATCTCTGTTTCTTTTCGCAAATCTTCACTCACCCAGGGGATTATAAACATTTCTTTCGTTCACTTTTAGGCCTATTATAGGCTATTTGCATTCTTTACTGTGGTAAAGTAGAAAAAACACCGTAGGACAGAAACCTTTTGCTTACATGTCAGTTTTTATTTAACACAGTTTGTGTTATTTAACTTTCTTATTATTTAGGTTACCATTATTTGCCGATATTTATTTCATAGTTTTACAGGCTGTAGTGTGTTGTTTCATTGAAGGAGTAGCTAAAATAAACATGCACTGTTACAAAATGGATGTTTGAGCATTTTTTTTATATATATATATATATATATATATATATATATATATATATATATATATATATATATATATTTCAAAATGTATTTCATTGAGGTATATATACACACACAAACACACATGCTCCAAATATTTATATGTATGATTACCATATTTAATATGCTTTTAAAATAGGCTATATAAAATAGTAAAATTGTTCCAACAGATTTTGCTGTGGTACCGAGAACCATAAAATTTTTATGGTATTGGTACCAACTACTGGAATTTTGGTACTTTGGAATTTTATATATATAATTATGTCAGATAACACTTAAGCAAAACATGGTCAGGTCAAAGTGTCTGAAAAATTTTTGGTCTTAATATTTTTTTTTTTAATCAATTTTACTGCTAGTAATGAAGAATTTTTGGGTATAATATGTCACAGTTTCCTTTATTTTGCTATCCTCACTTACATAAATGAACTAGTGTCCTGCACACACTAGTAAAAATATAACAAAAATATTAAAAATGTCTGAATAATTTTTGGTTTGATTGTGTGTTTATATATATTGATGTGTCACAGTGTATATTTTAAGGCAAATTTGAAAATCTACTTTAGAACTATTTATATTGTGAAAAGTGACAAACAGATGCTGAAAAAAATGATAATGATTTTTAAAATTATATTTCTTGTAATATCACATCTACAGTTTTTCAAGAACATCTCTACCTTCCTGAGTATCTGATTAATCAGAGTTTGATGGATATTTCTGGACGCTCTTCTTCTGTTCAAGACTTCTGGATCTGATGTCATAAACCAGAACTGCCACAGTAGCCACACCCACCAGACCAGAGAGAGCCAATCGGATCACAGCTTCAGTGAAACCACAACAGTGGATACTCTCTTCTG
The DNA here is from genome assembly GCF_018812025.1 of Megalobrama amblycephala. Classification (NCBI taxonomy): domain Eukaryota; kingdom Metazoa; phylum Chordata; class Actinopteri; order Cypriniformes; family Xenocyprididae; genus Megalobrama; species Megalobrama amblycephala. Next base: position 69,500,771 of record NC_063044.1, read on the forward strand.
AGACAAAAAAATGAGCAACATAAATATATAATTATTGTTAATTTAGTTTGTGAAAATATACATAAACACCAGATATCATCAGTGAAGTACCTGCAGCACATGTGTGACAGAGCTGAGTGTTGTTGAGGTGTTGAGTCTGGTTTCTGATGGGATTGTTCAGCACACAGCTGTAGGAATCATCCACACACTCCAGATGGAGAAGAAGATCAGACCGGCTGCTGAGATCAGACACTCTGATGCTGGACAATACACTGTTTCCTTTGAACCAGGAGAGAGTCACATGACTCACATTCACAGCTGAACACACCAATGAACATGATGATGAGGAATTTTGTGAAGAGTTACTGCTGATGACAGGAACAGGCAGACGAGCTGAAAACATGACAGAATGAATCAGATTCGGTAGAAATCACTGTGATCTTCTGGATAAAATGATCAGTAGGGCTGCACGATTTGGAGAAAAAAATCTAATTGCAATTTTTTGGTTAAAATTGCGATTTGTGATTTAAAATGCGATTTTATAAAACAAATGAAAAACAAAAATCTAAACAATACCAGGCTTGTTTTGCTTGTTTGTAGGGCTGCACAATTTGGCCCGAAATTTTGTGCTAATATATTATTTTGACTAATTATTATTATTATTATTATTATTATTATTATTATTATTATTATCATCATTATTGCTAAATAAAAATTCAAAACCAAATAAGAAATATTACTGTTGTAATAACTTTCATTATTAAAGTATTTAGCATTAGTATTTAATTATAAATATAACTATAATAATTAGAAAATAAAATTAAAACTTGCATGACAAAATGTGGGGTTACCTGTTAAGCAGTTTGTCTATAAATCATTAGAAAGGTCTAAGGATTTATCATCAAATATTATATTATTATGATAAAAATCTGTCTCAATAATTTCTTTATTTTTGTCAGGAGGTATGCAAAATCAAAAATGGAGTCCATGTATTTAATATGAACTACGTGTCTCTTATGCATCCACTGTAGAAAAAAAAACAAAAAAACCCTGTACACTTCTGTACGCTGGAGAAAAACATATTGATTATATGTTCCCCTCAAAGTTCTTTAGAGAGGAATTATTTTCCCTATTTTTACCTTAAATTGGAGTGAGCTTTACTTCAAGTACTCAGCGCTAAACATGTCTGTTAAATACTGGACGCCGGAGGGCGCCCTTGAGCAGATACTCCAAATACACGCAATATAACAAACGCTGTTCCAGGAAATCCCCAATGGGCGTCATGCTATCGCTGTGACTGAATAAAAAGAAGGTAGAATAAATATAAATATGAATAGGTATGAATAAAATAAACAGACAACTACAACAAAACGTGATTTATATGTTTTCTTCAAGGCTTCTCTTCACTAACATGCCGTGTACATATTTATAGAATTAAAAATCGCAGCCTTTGCGTTGTCATAATCGCACTAAAGCCAAATCGCGATTTCGATTCGATTACGATTAATCGTGCAGCCCTACAGAATTCTCCATCATTTTATCATATTCTCAGTAACATTATCTGGTGAATTTAGTCCACAGATGTAACAGGATAGTAATTCTCTCCTCACCATAGACAGTGAGATTGATCGTGTTGATCGTGTCTCTTCTGATGCTGGAGACTGTATAAAGTCCAGAGTCTGTGGTTCTGCTGTTGATGATGGTCAGAGATCCAGTCTGATGATCCAGTTTCAGTCTGTCTCTGAATCTCCCAGCAGCACTATCATCATAAAACTTGCTCTCTTTGTTTTTGTTTACTTTAGCTATGAGAAAATCACCAAACTTCCACTGGATCTCTTCAAGTGTCTGTATTTGAGTGAAACTAGAGTTCAGAGAGACTGATTCTCCCTCAGTCACTGACTCTGACTTCACTGCATCAGCAACAAACACACCTGAACACAAACACACACACCACATTTGGAGTTTTACCAGATTTGTTCAGTTGAATAAATAAATAAATAAAATTATATGATAATAGCCTTTATACAGAAATGAAGCCATAAAATACTTACCATTCAGACTCCATAAGCACAAACAGAGAAATATAAACATGTCCATGTGATTTATATTTTTTGGCATTTCGGTGAACGGTTTCAAATTACAACAGTTCCTAATTTCCCAAGTTCATAAAAGCTACATTTAAACACAAAAAGCCATAAATCTCATGATAAAGGCTGAAGATCTGGAGATACAGCGACAGAAGAGCTGAAGGGACAGTCAGTGCTGCAGGTCTGTTGTGAAGTGGAGGAGTGAATCAACTGCTTCTCTGTGAAACCACTTGTTGATGTCACAGCTTAATCCTCATTGGTCTAAACAGTTGAGTTCTAAGAGGAGGCCCCAAGATGGCGTACTGACAAGATGTGCTTTAGAGAGCTCCACAAATTCAAACTAATATTTTAATTTGCAGTGCAGTAACAGAGAACACTCAGTTATATTTCGGTGCACATGTGATTTTAGTAACGTTTAGAATGATTGAGAATGGGAAAATCTGAAGAGGAAAAACAAGAACGCGTGCCAAGTTAAGGCTAATAAAGCTACTCCAGTGATGCAACAAGACTCAAACAAACTTTTGAGTGAAAATTTGCATGTTTACCTCAAGTCAGAAATGGATTCTGCAGATATCATGCCTGCTGAGGTGTTATTTCCTCCTCTACCCCAAACTCCATGTGAGTCTCCTTTAATTAACCATCGGAACATAGAAAGCCTTGATACTGCCATTATACTCTCAAGTTCAAAGAACTCTCGTGTCTAATTAACAATCGATCTGATGATCTAATGAAATGATGATGATTATGACGGGTGAATCGTGCCATTGATTACCAACCAAAGGAAACAGTTTTTACGTGTGAGAAGGGGTAAGTCGCAACACAGAAGAAGGGGAACGTCACCACCATAATAAATTAATATCTTACCCTCATGTTTTTTCCTATGTGTTCGTATTTTCTGTATCAATCACTTTTTTTCTTTTACTTTCATGTGTTCTGATGACACTGGATATATCCTTGATACAAATTGAATATTGCATACAAAGTTGTATGTAGTAGCCTCCTGTTTAAAAAACTAATAATTAAAAAAAAAAAAAAAATCATTCACTTTCTTTTTGAGATTAATGACTGTACAAATTATACACCACCAAAGTCGCAATTTAATGTTATGTTCACGACTATTACCAACTTCAAATTCAAGCACGTAAAACTTTATAATTATAATCTATAAACATAATATTCTGGGATATGTCAATCTGAGCTTTTACTTTTGATAATGGTAAGAATTTTAATTAAGTCATTTTAATAGCCTATTATTTTCAAGAAATCGAATATAACAATATATAGTAAAATACTATTCTAATCACAAATTTCTTAAACGTAATGTAAATGTAAATTATGTTTTCAACAATAGCTGTAGGTTTATTGGCCTCGATGAGCGTGAGACTCCCGGCCTGAGATTGTGTCCCAGACGGAATTAAATAATTAGTGAATCTTTGTAAATATTTGTGACTTATACAGCGGGAAAATTTACTGTAATGCAGTTCTGTGGCCTGGGCAGGGTTATTATAGTTATTATAGTTAATAACAAAAACTATTAAAACTTTTATGCTAATCGAAATAAACCTGAAATATAAGAAAATATAAATATTATTTGAAAAACTTAAACTGAACGAAAATTATTGTTGCCTTGTCAGTTTCATTTCTGTTTTTTTTTTCCCCTGACTTTCAACTGACGCGAACATCTTTTCATTAACCGACAAGATTAAATTAAATTAAATTAAATTAAAATTGATAAGTGTCCTAAATCCCAGGGGTTTAGTTTTAGCTATTTTTTTCATAACTAAAATAGCTATGTAGTGGTTCATAAAATAATACAAGGACCTTTATGGTTCTGCCACAAACTCAACTGTTGAACTGAACAGTACCAGAGGGTTAAAGGGATAGAGATGTTGATGTTGCCCCAAACACGTATTTCTTTTTCTTTCTTCTTTGGAAAAAAAATAAAAGTAGACTTATGGAACACTTTTCTATGATCATAGTAACAGTTCTATTTAGAACCTATTTATTTTTGTTTTTCAAAGCTGTAACTGTCATAGCCACCTCATTAATGGATTTCTGGAGCTCAACCATTAACTACACAGTTTTATAATTTAAAGATAATAATATACTAATCGTATTGAAAATAAACACATTATTTACAACACCAGGGTCCTTTATAGCACTTTCAATGGATAAAAAAATTAGAAGTTTATTTCTTTATGGATCCTTGGATCTATTTAGCACCGAAATGGGTTCTGATATTGCTTATCTTATAGCTCCATCTAGTGGACAAGGTTAATATCCAAGCCTTCAGGTTGCAGATGAAATTGCTGATGATTTAGAGCAGTGGTTATAATACCAAAAATAAAATTATAATAGTTCAGGGTGAGAACAGCAAATTCTAAACCAGGAGTTCTCAGCTGAATAGGGTTGGAGCTAAACTCTGCAGTAAACCTTAAAGACCATAGCTGACAATCCCTGGTTTAGAATTTGCTGTTCTCCTGAGCATCAGAAATTCATACATCTATTATAACTGCTCCTCTTTTTGGTCAGAAGTTACCATGTTAATATTCCTTCGTTGTAACAAATGTAATAATAATAATAATAAGAAGAAGAATATAAGAATCCTTTCCACCATCATCTTTTTACTGTTTATACTTTATGTAACTTCTTATTTTCCCAAATAGATAAACTATATCCATGAAACCAAGAATGTTTTCTCAGAATAACTTCTCCACCTCATGTTGAAGAAAATGTTAAATGACAAAGAAAATTCAGGCAAGATCACGAAAGAACAAAAAAAAAGATATAGAAAAATTGAGCATAGGCTTTTAGGGCATCCAAGTTAAAATAATGCCTTGAAATTTTCAAAACATGTTTAATTTGTTCACTTCAACACTAACATAACAGCCAATACACACAAAGACACACGCACACACTCATAATACATGACATAAATTTAGAATTCTTATGCACTGTTGCCACTAGTTAGTTAACTAATTATTGTAAAAATCAATAGTCTAACAAATAGCCTACATCTACTAATGGAAACGTTTAAATGCATTTAAAGGCGTCATATGATGCCACGTATGATGATCAGGTGTCATATGATGTGACGTACATATTTCAGACGTACCAATCACACTTCATTTTTTATGTAAATTTCTCACGTACGCCGCCGTCACATCGCCGCCTACGATTAGTTCTACAGTGACGTCGCCATGGGTCTATCGTCTGCCCTCCCTATCAATCCCATTCAAAATTTGACACGGCCTGACGGCGACGTAAGGGTAGACTGCGCCTTATCCTTTGCCTGCTTAGCCTTAGAAGTGGCACACTTCGCCCCCCATAAACAACAACTTAAAAATTGCAGAGGATCTGTCTCCGACGGATAGAGAAAATAGAAAGAAACTGTGGCCTCTCGTAGAACAAGTACGGCGAGATAACAAGTGGGCCTATTTTGTAGGAGGTAGGGCCTTTGTGGATGGCATGGAAATATTTCCACCAACTTGAATTCCCCTTTTTGACTATTCGTTTACCTGCTCCACTCTAAAGTAGAACTGCACACTTTAGTACTGGAGGATTTTTAAATAAACAAACTTGTGTGCTTGTACGCTGAACAACAGTCCCTTTAAGGCAGATATTTTGTTAATCTACCTCTTTGGATCTTAAAGGGATAGTTCACCCAAAAATGAAAATTTGATGTTTATCTGCTTACCCCCAGCGCATCTAAGATGTAGGCGTCTTTGTTTCTTCAGTAGAACACAAATGATGATTTTTAACTGCAACCATTGCCGTCTGTCAGTGGTATAATGCAAGTCAGCGGGAACCTGGAATATAAGAGTAAATAAAACACGACTGACAAATCCAAATTAAACCCTGCGGCTCGTGACGACACATTGATGTCCTAAGACACGAAACGATCGGTTTGTGCGAGAAACCGAACAGTATTTATATCATTTTTTACCTCTAATACACCACTATGTCCAACTGCGTTCAGCACTCGATTAGTGAGGTCTGATCGCGCTCTGACAACGGCAGTGATGTCTCACGCATATGAGAGCGAGTTAAATCATCATTTGTGTTCTACTGAAGAAACAAAGACACCTACATCTTGGATGCTCTGGGGGTAAGCAGATAAACATCAAATTTTCATTTTTGGGTGAACTATCCCTTTAACCCTGTTCAACAGCCCTACATATTCTTCAGTGTTTCTCTAAAGCTTCAGGCTAACATCTTAATCTAAATAAGTGTGAATTACTTCCAGTTAAAAATAGAATGGCTTCTTCAATTAATTGTATTGCAGTTAAAAAAATTACATATTTGAGTATACAGATAACTAAAGATAACCTTAGATGCTCTGTAAAATTTAACCCTATTATTACAAAAACAAAGCAAAACAAAAAAAAGGGTTAATTGCTGGCTACAGAGAGACCTTTCTTTGAAAGGCAGAAGTTTGGTTATTAAAGCAGAAGGTCTGTCTCGCCTTACTTATGCTGCTCAATCATTGTACGTTAATAGCCCCACATGTAAAGTAATTGATAGAATCTTATCTAAACTTTTTATGGAAAAACAAGCCCCATTATTTAAAGAAATCAGTAATATTAAACTCTCACAATAAGGGTGGTTTAAACGTTATTGACTTTAACTCATTGAATAATACAATCAAAATAAATTGGCTTAATCGTTTCCTCAAAAATCCCTCCTCCGTTTGGAATATTTTCCCTCAACTTGTCTTCGCACAGCTTGGTGGTGCAAAATTTGTCTTAATGTGTAACTATGATACCCAAAAACTCCCTGTCAAGCTCTCTAACTTTCACCAACAAGTTCTTCATGGACTCTCATTTACAAGCAGGTGATAGTAGTTCAGTAACGGAATATTTCATGTTAGTCAGCTCTTTAACAAGGGTGGTCTGCTTTTTTAGGTATGCAGAATTTCTTTTAGAATATAATGTACCTGTAACTCCTAAAGAGTATGCCACTGTTATGGATGCTATTCCATCCGGCATATGCATTCTTTTCAAAAATATCACTCTGTCTTTAGGAACAGTTCCCTTTCCTGAACCTGTCAACACACCTATTGGTGAAATATGTTTCGTGGGGGAAAAAAAGGAAGAAATTATAAAATAAGAACTTTATTCCTTGAGAACAGTGTCTTTGGCTCCCCCTGCAGTCTCATATTGGAACAACAATTTTGATAATCCAAACTGGAAAAATATATGGTCCATGCAACAAAGATTTTTCCTCACGAACAAAATAAAAGAAATAACTATTAAATTACTCCATAATATTTACACTGTCAAACATTTTCTTAAGAAAAAATTTGGATCAGATTTTGACACTAAATGCTCCTTTTGTCAGAATGATACTGAAACACTTCTTCATCTGTTTTGGTCATGTAATTATACTTTTCAGCTCTGGAAAGATGTTCATTCTTTTATCTCAAGTACTATCTTACAAGGTTTTTCAATGAATCCTAAATCTGTTGTTTTTGGTTTCTTTGCAGTGGATTCAAATGCTTGCTTTATAATAAACCTAATTCTCTTTCTATGTAGATTTTATATTCATAAATGTAAATTTTCAAATTGCAAACCTTTTTTGTAGTATTCCTTCAAGAGATAAAACATTATTTACTTACAATTTCCTCTCACTTAACAAAAAAACTCTTAAAACATGTACAATTTGCACGGCCTACAAACTCTTTACTGTATTTAATGTGTAATTTTTATTCATTTGTGTGATGCCCTCTTATTTCCTTTTCTTTTTTGTTATGGACTTTACTGCTTTGAACTATGGTAGGCCTACTGATTTTTATTATTATTATTATTATTATTATTATTCTATTGGTGTTATTCTTAATTGTTGCTATGTTTTGAGTTTGTTGTCCCATAGTGTAAACAAATAAAGCATTAAAAACAAAACAAAACAAAACAAATAAACAGTTGCATTCTAAGCTGTGATATCATGTTTTAATGTTTATATGTGAATTTCCAAACAGTCTGACAGCGGAATCTTTCAAAATTATACGTGTGTTCATTTAGCCTTAATTTCATCACAAATTTCGCCTTTGATTTCATCGCAACCTGCTACCACGCAAACTACAAAATAAAAGTTCCTCATAACTAAGGAAAATGAATGAAACAATACTTAAAATGAGTGTGGATGCATGACGCTTTTCTTAATTATAAACGGAACCTAGTATTAATGATAGGAATGTATCAATAGATGTTACTTTAAAGTCTTTTTTGTAATTTACAAATCTTTTGTGTCTTACCATTTACACATCAGTCTGTCTGTCTGTTTGGCACATATACAACGTATGTGTGTATATTGTGTGTGTGTGTGTGTGTGTGTGTGTGTGTATATATATATATATATATATATATATATATATATATATATATATATATATATATATATATATATATATATATATATATATATATATATATATACATTACTATCATGAACGAGATTAACTGTCTGATGTGTCAAACCACTCCAGACATTTAAAATGAGAAAATGAGCTTAAGTAATTTGAGTTTGTTGCGTGTTCTTATCATTGAAAGTCAACGCCCACAAAAGTAAATATGACGAAAAATATAAAATCATTCATTTGTTGACTCTGATTATTAATACTTAAAGATCGTTGCATCAAGTTGGTAGAATACTGTGATTTATTGATTTATTTATTTTTACCATGTGTTTCTCATTTTCATTTTATTTATTTCTGTAAACTAGCCTACACCTTCCTATTGCATATTTTGTATTGTAGGCTGTTGTCCAAGAACTCAAAACAGAGTTTGAGCAGGAGAAAAAGAGAGAATTGTCTGGTTCATTCAAACAGCAGATGGCAGTAATGCTCTATTTTAGTTTGGGATCCGCTGCACAGAAGGAGAACCGTTATAGTCTCCGCCATTACAGTTTCTGAGCTTCTCTGCAGTCTTTCAGATCTGGAAACGTTAAAGTTATTCTTTAGTAGCATATAATTTGTAGCCTAATGAAAATGTATTCATCAGTATCAGTCGGTATTAAGATCTCTCTATATGTATTAGCGGGGTTTGTTCACACTCATCGCTGTCTGTCTGTCGGGAGGGAGGGTGTGATTCAGAAACAACATTGAGCATTAATAATATTCATCGAAATCAGGTTTTGCTGGAATCAACAGTATGAAGAACAATTTCAGATTATTTCAGATTGTTCTACTAATGTGCGGTAAGTTCATGATTTCTGTTTATTATATTTACTATGTTTATTATATTTAGCCTACTACTTTCGGTTTCACTTTGACACTGGAAAGAGTATGGCCGAGGTGGACAACATGATCCTGGAAAACCAGCCCTGAAGAGTTTTCCTTCAAATTAAACACATCTGAACAAGCTAAACGAGGTTTTAATGGTTACTGGGGAGCTTCGGGCAGGGGAGTTTTTATATTTGTGATAACTCTGCAGGACCGACATTCGCCACGCCTTTTTAACTTGTCCTTCACTATCTGTAGTGTCTCCTGCACTTTTATACACGTTGCTCTATTGTTGAATGGAAGCTGTGTACGAATAAATTAAATAAACAAACCGCGACACGACCGAATAGGGCACATTCACGATTAAAGGGACAGGGGCACGAATTTGATATTCACCAAAGAGAACCCAAGAGGCGACACTGATCATGTTTAGGCAACAGCCACTAGATGGTGCTCCGGTAGCGCGGCCGCCATTATGGGGTGAAAATAATAACTTCACATCTTATGCACCCAAAATCGGTGAATTTCACTGCCAAATCAGAAGCGCAGTAGAACAGTTTTTTAAATAAAGCCACCAGTAAATTGTATGATCCTACAGTAAATGTTGTATTGTTTTATACATGTTTTATTTTACCAGTTTTGGAATCCAACCATTCAACCATCTGAGGTAACGTAGTTAGCCTACTTTATTGATTATTTCCATTTTATGAAACTTTACACATTTATTAATAGTAAATTAATAATTAATAAATTTAAGATCATCATGTTTAAAGTGAACAATATATTTTAGACCTAGTGGAGTAATAGTAATAATATTTAGGTCTGAATTGAAATAGGCTATATTGTACGTTTTAATGGATCACGCTACACATATAATGATCTTATAATACATGATGCATTGCTGTGTCCCAGTGGCGGCTGGTGCAAAAAATATTTGGGGGGGCGCAAAAAAAAAAAAAATTTTTTTAGAAATGCAGGAATGAATAGGCTAATTGTTAAATATCCATTTAACAAGTGATATAATAATGTATCTATTTAAAACATGGAAAATTCAATATTTAAAGCATGCCATAGGGCTGAGATCTAAAAAAAAAAAAAAATCTGTATTTAATTTAAAAAAATATATATATTTAAGATCCTGCCCAATATTGTCCTAGAAACAATGTTCATACTGAAGGCTATAAAAACAAACATGAATGTAACTGTGTAGTATATGCTATAAATTATGTGCAAAAAAAGGGGTCAAATCACATTAGGCCTAGGCTACATTCTAAAATTGTACCTTTACAATCTAAAAACAAAATGTTTTTTGAAGCAGAAATTGAATACAATAAACTAAAAATGAAAATAAATAAAAACAAAAGAACAGACTAATAATGTTAATTATTATTATTTTGATTACCCTAACAGTCACTTTACACAGTTACTGCTATCGTACAAATACACTTAGTTGTAGGTTCGAAATTCTACATATGACATAATTATGTTCGCCAACAAAAACAAATTTTCAACAAATATTTTGAGCAAAATGTATTTTACTCAGATTGAACTCCGTCTGTTCGGCGCGCGGCGGCGCTCGTTCACGGAAGTTTGTGCTTGCTGAAGGCTCGTCCACGCCTGAATGCAAAATGGAAATATTTTCTCGACTTTCTAACTTTTACAGATGGAGAATATGTCTGTGAAATGTAAATTATGCACTGAGGAAATTATTAAATGTCACTTCAGCTTAAAAAAAATATTAATAGAGGTATTATGGAGTCAAATTAATGCCTTAAAGTTTTGCACAAAAATAAAGTTTTGCAAAACAAAAAAAAGAATTGAGCAATAAAAAAATGTTTTGCAAACAAAAATAAAGAATTGCAAAGGAAAAATAAAGTATTGAGCAGAAAAAAGTAAGTTTTGCAAACAAAAATAATAAATTGCAAAATAAAATAACGTAGTGCAAAAATAAAAATATAATCAATTACAAAAATCAATGACAGCTGTAATCCTATTTTATCTTTGCCACATATTTTTCATGCTCAAACCTACTAAATCATTTGCAACGCTCATTTTATTCTGCGTTTCAGTCAAGTGTGCACTCACGATACCGGTTTTCTTTTGCGCTGCACTTTTCTGTGCGGTTCTCTTTATGGCACTGGTTTGACGTGGGGGTGGAGTCAAGAAACGGGGGCACGCCCCCGCGAAACACGTCATCGGCAGGAGACGCAGATCGCAACAGAACAGATCAAGCATAGAGACAAAGCGCATTTATTAAACAATCCAACTGTCTCCAGGCTGCCTTCTTGTCTTTTCTGGCTCATTACAAAAAACAGAACAATGCCTAAAAGCTGCTGTGTGACAAGGTGTACAGCTAACAAGCTAAAAAACCCAGAAATAAGTTTTTATAAGCTGTCGACCCCAAAAAACGAATGTTTAAGGACACAAAAGTGGATACAGGCAGTGAGACAGAGAGCAACGGGTCATATTACTATAAGAAATGCATTGGAGGGGGTCGTAATCGGCGACAACATATGCTAAACAAACCAACAAAAACAAACCATTCATTAATTTAACCATGTCAAAGAATTATTTCACCTGTCGCCGATTACGTTCCCCTCCAATGCATTTCGCGGGGGCGTGCCCCCGTTTCTTGACTCCACCCCCACGTCAAACCAGTGCCATAAAGTGATCCGCACAGAAAAGTGCAGCGCAAAAGAAAACCGGTATCGTGAAACGCACGCTTGACTGAAACGCAGAATAAAAAGAGCGTTGCAAATGATTTAGTAGGTTTGAGCATGGAAAATATGTGGCAAAGATAAAATAGGATTACAGCTGTCATTGATTTTTGTAATTGATTATATTTTTATTTTTGCACTACTTTATTTTATTTTGCAATTTATTATTTTTGTTTGCAAAACTTATTTTTTTCCGCTCAATACTTTATTTTTCCTTTGCAATTCTTTATTTTTGTTTGCAAAACATTTTTTTATTGCTCAATTCTTTTTTGTGTTTTGCAAAACTTTATTTTTGTGCAAAACTTTAAGGCATTAATTTGACTCCATAAGGTATGTTTGTTTCCACCAATCGCTGCACAAGTTAAGGTTACGTATGATGACGAAAGCACGTTAGTGCGAGCCCTCCCGGAACCCATAGAGATTGCATTGCAGCGCCTGCAGTTCGAAAAAAAAGTTCTTTGAATGGAAGTCTATGGGAGCAGTCGGGGCAAATCTCCGCCAGACTGAAATGCCGGTACTCCACAGAGCGTGACTCGATGCTGATTGGACTATATCCAAAGGCAGAACAAACAGCCTAGCAGTGACAGCTAGCGTAACTCTGTGGTTGAATGTGATTGAAAAATCCGTCCCTTTCTCACTTTGGTGGTGCATCGCCCTTTTGCCCTAATGAAGAAACCGCCCCTGCTGTGTCCGTTATCCCATAATTCACACTTTTGGACACTTTTTCTTTAACGGGCATTAGTCAACACTGCAAAATCAAGCTGTTATATTCATATATTTATTGTCCAACATTCCCATTTTTTCTGATGCATGTCATGTCATTAATTTAATTTTATATGTTGGTATTAATTCAGTGTTTATAAGCCTTTTAAAGATTTAAACTGACTGGGTTTAAGGTTTTGTGAAAAAGTGGAAGACTTAAACACAAAGTGTGTAAAATAAACTGTAAAAAGGATTTGATGATCACTAGTGATAGTATTTTATTCTGTGTTGTCATCATTCAGGTTGGATTTCAGCTATAATGTATGTTTTTTTTTTTTTTTTTTTTTTTTTTAAACAAAGCAGCTGATATTGCCATAGAAACGAATGGACTGCAACTCAGTCCAGGGCTCCTGCTGGGCGCCGGTGTTGCAATGGAACGTTATACTGTGCGTCGCTTCTTGTTAGTGTATAATCTTTGTATTCGCTGCATGTTAGCCTAGGCTGCTTTAGGGACGGTCTGTGAATTCCTAAATGCCTAGTGTGGGCAAACTGATTTATTATATTTTGCCTGTATCTCGCTTTAGACTACCTCCCCTAACATACGTACAGTAACACAAATATTTTCATGAAAAAGTTAAATTAAAAAAAAAGTTTTTTTTTTTTCATGTTCAAAGGCTGCACGTTCCTAGTGACCAGACTGACATAGTGCAGGTGAAATTTTGCCAATACCTCCATTACCGTATAGGGGTGTGACGAGACAGGTATCTCACGAGACAAGACGAGATACAAGATTGAGTTCACGAGAACGAGACAAGATTTTTACACACTATTTTTAAGAAATCCTCAAATATGAAATACATGATTAGAAAAATAATCTGCAGATGTATGTGAAATGTTTTAACTAATCATCTTGTAATGAATGTCATTTCAGTTCTACTTTCTGAGTGTGAATTATCATATGCAGTAAAAGACAACAATAACTATATACAATAATAAAGTACTGTAAAAGGTTTTGCCATAACTCAACTGACTGACTTCTCTTCTGTATGATTTTAGTCTCTTCAGACCTTACTTTACATGATTTATGAGCTTCTACAACTTTTGACCTCCTAACTGAACTCCTCTCCACAAACTGATCATAGAAATAAAAACAGTAGAAATAAAAATGGTAACTCTTTACATTAAGGTCTCATTTATTAACATTAGTGTATTAACAAACATCAACAATGAGCAATATCTTTGCTACAATATTTATTAATCTTTGTTAATGTTAGTTAATAAAAATAGTCATTCATGGTCAGTTCATGATAGTGCATTAAGTAATGTTAACAAATACAACTTTTGATTTTAACAATGTATTAGTAAATGTCAAAATTAACATGAACTAAAATGGTGTAGAGGTATTGTTCTTCCTTAGTTTATGTAAAGTTAACTAACGTTAACTTATGAAACCTTATTGTAAAGTGTTACCATAAAAATAAATAACAGTTTTCTTTTAGTCTTAAGTGCAAACAGTAAGTGCAACCATAACCAAAGCACTCTCTCAATATTCAAAGTGCAAATAGAGACCAACTTTTTCTTTAAGCATGATACAGAGCTGAGAGATGCTTACAACTACACAGCCCAGCTTAAGATTGCTTTTATATTGAGAGATATTTGCATTCATCAGGGAGCCGCTTTCAAAATGCGGGGTATTGAAATCGCACTTGAACACGCGCTCGCGTTTACTTTCACTTTCGCGATCGCGCATACAGCAGCGACTTTTATTCAACTGAATTAAATGTTTTTTATTTCTATAAAAACCAAAACAACAGTGGATGTAATGTAAACGTAGCGATGGCATATTCTTTCCTAATTTCACCCTAACACTATCGCAATTTTTAAATTTTTTATTTTTTATTTGTATTCATAACCATACAAATATACAAACACCTTCAGGAAACATTAGAATTAAGAAATAAAAGACATTTGTATGTAGAGTCAAATATCTAAAGGAAGTGTTAAGAATCATTTACATACATGTGAAGAGGACACATAAAAAACAAGGGATGAAAAAAGGGAGAAAAAATGGGATAAGTATCACACATTTATGGGGAAACAATACTAAGAAAAAAATAATAATAAAAAAGGGTCAATACAAGAGAAAGCTGATTAAACTTGACCATCAGAGCCATTACAAAAGAATTGTTCATATAACTTTAGGAATCGACCACATTTTGCATTACTAGTTAATGGCACTCTTAATGGCACTAGAAATTTGACTTTTATCTTTTGAAAAAAGAGTGGTGTCATCAGCCAGCTGTGAAATTTTGATTTCCCTATCGAAGATGGAGATGCCTTTTAAGTTCTGATTGTGCCTAATACTCAATGACAATAGCTCAGTAACTAAAATAAATAGAAAGGGTGAAATCGGGCAACCCTGTCTGACACCACGCTTTATAGCAAATCTTTGGGAGGTGTGCATATTGACCATGACGGAACTACTAATTCCTTTTATAAAACATTTCAATTATGTTAACAAAAGAATCCTCAAAACCAAACAGTTTGAGAGATTGCAGGAGAAATCCATGTTCAATGGTGTCGAAGGCCCTATAAAAATCTAAGAAAAGAATAATGGCTTTAGAGTGCACAAAAATCAGCATAATCCAGTAAATCTAAAACAAGTCTTATATTATTACTAATATGACTACCTTTGACAAAACCTGACTGCGTTTCTGCAATAATTTGATTTAAGCTTAAGTTTCAATCTATTAGCATAAACCAAGGCCAAGATCTTATAATCAACTGTTAAGAGTGTAATTGGTCGCCAATTATCAATTAAGAGAGAATCTTTTTCAGGTTTTGGAATAAGAGAAATTATACCCTCTTTCATTGATGTAGACATTTCCTTCTGAGCAACACATTCTTCGTACATGCAAAGCAGAGGGGATTTTATTAAGTCCCAAAAAATTGACGTAAACTTCGACAGAGAATCCGTCAACACCGGGGGATTTCCCTTTCTTCATAGAGAAGAGAGCAGATCTAATTTCCCCAATTGTTAAAGTAGACTCACAAAGGCCTTTAAAGTCATTATCAATGGTAGGAATATAGTTTTTAATTGTTTCGACAAAAGTCTCACAATTATCCATATTAAATTCAGAAGTGTAAAGTTTGTCATGAAAGCTTGTGATAAAATTAGAAATTAGGTTAGGATCAGTGCACTTGACACCATTAATATTTAGAGCTGTCAATGAATTTCTCCTGCAATTCCTCTTCTCTAACGCAAAAAATGAACTGGAATTAGTCACTCCTTCCTCTAGCCATTTGGCTTTTGACCTAATAAAGACCCCTCTAGCCACATCCAAGTAAGCTTGATTAATTTGTAAACTTAATTCTCTCAAAAGCAGATCTTCCTCCTGAGTTGATGCTTTTTTGCAGTAAAGCATTTATTTTATTTAGGAGTTCATGCATTTTTTTTTTTTTAGAGGCTTTTAAATCTTCTTCTAATGGTGATCTGCCTAGCCTTATATTTAAAGAATTCCCATTTCGCTTTATAACCATCACTAAAATTTGTAGAAAATATATCCGAAAACAAGTTCTTAATTACCATCATTGAAGGAAGCAGCTTTTAGGAGAGAAATATTAAATTTCCAATAACCATGTAACTTTGGAGTTTTATCAGTGTTGCTTACACAATTTTAAACTTATTTGTTTATGATCTGAGAGGGGTGCAAAAGAATGAGAAACATCTATAACAAATTGAAGAGCTGAGGAAGAGATCAAGAAGAGGTCAATTCTCGATTGGGAAGACATATTACTATTAGACCAAGTAAATTCCTGCAGCTCAGGGTGAAAGAAACGCCATGTATCTGTAAGAGAAAATTCTGTGCATAATGATAAAATGTTAATATTTAAATGCAGGCTATCGTTGCTTCTGGGAGAAAATCTGTCAAAGGTATCATCCACACATTCATTAAAATCCCCACCCAAAATCACAAAAGAGTCTGGGTACTTTCAATTTAGAGGTTATCTGAGAAAAGAGAGACTTGTTGGCAGATCGGGAATTAAACCAGTAAATATTACAAATAGAAAAGACTGAGTTATCCTGCTGAAGCGCTAAAATAATCCATCTGCCTTCATCGGAAGACATCACTCCTAGTGTGTGCCCTTTAAACTTGTGCAACAAAATCGAAACTCCGGCAGAATGACTAGAGCCATGGCTACAGTAAATTGTATTTCCCCATTGATTTTTCCAAAATTTTACATCCATTTCACACGAGTGTGTTTCCTGAAGAAGAATTATATCCGACTCACTGCTTTTACAGAATAAAAAAAAACAGCTTTCCTCTTTACTGCATCACGTAAACCCCTTACATTTAAGGATATAACAGAAAAAGAATTAAACATAAAATCCATTAAACACAGAAAACAATTCTAGTACCTCTTATATCTGAACAAACACTAACAAATTCTATTTTTGAAATCGGAACAACATATAACCAAAGATAATTCACAAACAATAAATTTGAGAAAATTCACTTCACCACCTTGCTTGTCATAAGCATTTTTGGTAACCAAAAAGGAAGAAAAGTGTCATTATGTAGCCAACCGTGTACATTACAACATTAGCGGTTCAACGAGAGGATGAACAAAAAGTATTTCACAAAATTCGTTGCCCAGGGGAATCATAGGAGTGAAAAGTAAGAGTCAATTAGATAAACTCCAAATGTAGGCGAGTCAAATAAACGTAAAACAAAGGTAAAAAAACAGCATAGTACCTTGTATATTCTCTTAAAGGAGCATAGGCCTACTGCAGAAACTGACTATTTTACATCAGAGTAGTTGAATCTTTTCCTGTCTATTAAGGCAAACGAACCGCGAAAGGAGGCTTTCTTCCCTCATCTCTGGCTTTCTTAAAGGATTAGTTCACTTTCAAATTAAAATTTCCTGATAATTTACTTACCCCCATGTCATCCAAGATGTTCATGTCTTTCTTTCTTCAGTCGAAAAGAAATGAAGGTTTTTGATGAAAACATTCCAGGATTTTTCTCCATATAGTAGACTTCAATGGGCACCAAACAGTTGAAGGTCATAATTACAGTTTCAGTGCAGCTTCAAATTGTTCAACACGATCCCAGATGAGAAATAAGGGTCTTATCAAGAGAAACCATCTATAACTAATTGTTATATACTATTGAACTAGCATATTGCATATAAAAATTAGTTCAAACTTTGGCCTGTGGAGGGCAGTAATACACTTAGCAGTGTCTGTCTACACTGCTGGAATTCTAATAGAGGAGAAGAAGAAGAGAGAGCTAGTTCAAGATGAGCATTCATGGTTAAAACTTATATAATTTTCAATTTCTTTCAGAAAATGAGCGATGGTTTCACTAGATAAGACCCTTATTTCTCATCTGGGATCGTGTAGAACAATTTGAAGCTGCAGTGAAACTAATTTTGACCTTCAACTGTTTGGTGCCCATTCAAGTCCACTATAAGGAGAACAATCCTGGAATGTTTTCATCAAAAACTTTCATTTCTTTTCGACTGAAGAAAGAAAAACATGAACATCTTGGATGACATGGGCGTGAGTAAATTATCAGGAAAAGTTTATTTGAAAGTGGACTAATCCTTTAACAAGGGGCCAAAGTTTTTCTTCTTCTGGTGAAAGGGCTTCCGTGAGTCGCAACTTGTAGAAATTTGCAGCCTCTGGCAGCTTGCCAAACGATGTCACGAAAACGACGCAGAGCAAAAAGTATGATGATGGATCTATGGGAACTTCTCTGGCCAAGGCGATGTGCAATGTCAACTGCATCCTCAAAGGTTGTTGCTGATACCGGGAACTACGTTGCTAAGGACCTCAATTGCAGCTTTCCGGACATCCTCACCATCCTTCTCTCTCACACCATGTAGCTTTAATGCCCTTCTCCAAGTGTAGAGCTTGCATTCATCCACCTCTTCCTTCAGGGTTTTAGTCACCTTTTGTAGCACCTGAATCTCCGTCGCCACTACTCTCAGAGACTCCTTGTGCGATGCTACCTCGGTAACAAGTTGAGTAACAGTTGACGACAAAGTCTCAATCTGTTTAGCTGTAGATCCATTCACTGCATCAATTGCAGACATTTTCTGAAACATCTTGTCGTATTTGCCAGAAAGCTTGCGAATGGCCTCCAGAATTTCCGCAGAAGAGTCGTTACTAAACATATGTTCCCGTTTTGTTTTCTTTGATAGGGGTTTTAAGGGAGTTTCAGGCAGGGGAGTAACAAGGAGACCACTCAAATCTGGGCGTGAATCAAACCAATTATCTTTTTCTTTAATATTTTCCGAAATCAATTCCACGAAGGAAACGGTATTATCGTTTCCATCGGCATTTTGAGCAGGCTCTATAGTTGACTTAGGCGCATGTGCTGTCATGTTGGAAGTTTGCCTATTTTTCTACCCATTTTCTAAACTGGCACAAGGAGGATAATGTGATGAGCGCAATCACTTACACGTTCATAAATAGCAATGTCTATATTATAATGGCTATATAATCGTCCTATTTCAAAATTTCCTGACGAGACGTCAAGAACACGTCCACCTATCACAGTGCCATCTTGGCCCCCCACTATCACAAGACTGCTTTTCGCCTCAACGAGAAATCTCGTCACAATTTAATCTCACGAGATCTCGTGACATGAAATCTCGTCACACCCCTACCGTATATACAGTGCACAAATATTTTTAGAAAAAAAATACTGTAATTCGTCCAAAAGGGTTTTTTCACGTTCCAAAGAAGATACAAGACTGACTCTGCTTGAAGACTGATTCTGGCTGAATCGAAGCTGTTTAAGAATAAATGAACTACAAACAAATAGATAGAGCAGTCCATTCTGAAGCACAACTAGTTCAGATAAAGGTGAGATGATGGACAGGAAGGGAAATGAACACTGCTGCCACTGGCCACTTGTTACTTAAATGACAATATCACATAGAGGTCATTCCGTGTCAAATCAACCAGAGGTCCCCGGCTCAAATTTTGTTAATACTTTTTCTGTTGAAAGACAAACATAAATAGTGATGAAAGCCGAAATATTAAATATGACAGGTGTATATTTACTGAGTAATCCATTATTTTGTAGAGGGGGTCAAAATGACCATTTTCACCTGAGATTTGGAGCCAATTTGCAGGGGAGAAAAAAATGACTTTATACAGATGGCAGAATCTTTATTTTATTTTTACACAGAGATTGATAGGACTATTAGTAAAATCTGTTGACTTTCACAATCTTTGTTTCATTATATGCCAACAGTGACAGTTCAAATCTGGGAAAAAGCACTTCTTGTGTTTTGTGCCTCAAGTTTGCATGTCTGCAACTCTAAAAGTATTCAAGATATCTTAATATCCTTGTAGATTCTTATTCTTAATAAACTTTCCCTTTTGAAATCTTCATTTTCAAGGCCCTATAGTTCAGTCTGTTTAGAAAGTTACCTACATTTGGTTTGTGACCATTGAAAATGGGTAAAATTCAACAAGTTTATTAAGTTTGAGAATCTAGAAAGATATTGAGATCTTGAATACTTTTTGTGTTACCGGCATGACAACTTTAGAAAAATATTTATGGCACTCAGAAAGGTATGTGCTAGATAGAAAAACATGAGATACATTTCTAGTTTCAACATTATTTATTCTTCAGATATTCCTATTTAAAAAAAAAAAAAAAGTAGCAGCTGTGTGCAAAGTGACTCACATTTGTTTTTTGACCACTGACAATATGTACAATTGACCAATGTACTCATGAAACCGCATTAAGATTTCCATATCTCTGGGACTTGAACAATCAAGGGCCTTTAAAATAAAGATAGCAAAAGGAAGGTTTGTTAAGAACCAGAATCTAAAAGGATATTAAAATATCTTTACTACTTGAGTTACAGGCATGCAAACTTAAGACACAAAACACAAGAAGTGCTTTTTTTCCCAGGTTTGAACTGTCACTGTTGGTGTTTAATGAAACAAAGATTACTAACAGACCTACCAATCTCTGTTTTATAATAAAATAATGATGCTGCCAGCTTTCTAAAATCATTTTTACATCCCTCTAATTTGGCTCCAAATCTCAGATGAAAATGGTCATTTTGATTACTCAGTAAATATACATCTCTGACATTTAATATTTTGGCTTTCATCACTATTTGTTTTTGTCTTTCAACAGAAAAAAATTTATGAACAAAATCAAAAATTTGATTCAGGGACCTCAGGTTGATTTGACACGGAATGATGCATAGAAGAGTGTCAAAAGTACTGACTTTGGTACCAATCGGTACTGAAATTTTGAGCGGATTCATAAAAACCTCTGATTGTGTTGATGCGCTCATCTGATATGCCTGTGTTAGGGTCAGAGGTGTTTATGAATCCGCTCAACATCGCTTAAGGGTCACATTTTTAAAATTTCAGTACCGATGTGGTACCGAAGCCTGGTACTTTTGACAACTCTATCACATAGTATACAAACACACAGTATACGAATATTCTTATTTTTAATTTACAGTAAATCATGTTTTAATGTTCTAAATGTTGTAGTATGTTTATAGTTAGAAGTATGATTTAGTACAGGTGAAATAGAAAAAAAAAATGCTGCAATTCCTCTAAAATTGGGGTACTATTTAACACGTATTGGTGAATTGCAGTAACTTTTTTTAATGGAAATATTTGTGTACTGTATATACAGTAAGCAAGATACTGGCAAAAATTACAGTAAGTCAGTCTGAAAAATATTAATGTACTACAAGCTTTGGATTTTTTTAAATGTTAAAAGTCAGCTTAATTTACCCAGATCAGGTGTTTTTAAGCAGTTGGGAAATTGGCAGATGTTCCCTTAGGCATCATGCACCTTGCCTGGAAAATCCAGCCTCACCACTGTACCAGCGGATGAGTCTGGTCGGCCATTGAATCAATTCGATTTCTAGGGCGGAGCAAATCCGAGCAAACAGGAAGCGGAGTAAACCAATCAGAGAAGGGCGGATATGACATAGCAAAGCGACAAGAGAGTAACAGAAAAAGTAAATAATTAATGTGTTTTTGGTCATTTAAAACTGAATTCACGGCTGAATAGAACAAACTCTCGGGTCTCCCGTGCGCAATCTTTGGATATTGAAGGGACTTTCGCCGCGCTAAGTGACGCTGTTTGCGTCACTGAAATAAACTAATCTGATTGCACGGTACGGTTTGGAGTTGACTGAATCGCGATGGAGGGCGGACTGACCAGGGGTTCGTTTCCCGAAAGCATCGTTGGTGAACCATGGTCGTAATCCCAGGGGTGCGTTTCCCAAAGCGAACTATGGTCGCAAGTTCCGTCGTTCCAATAGAGTTCAATGGGACTTACACCATGGTTCACCAACGATGCTTTCGGGAAACTCACCCCAGACTGATATACTTGTAGAAGATATATCATTCAGGGTAGCGTTTCCCAAAAGCATCGTAAGCCTAAGTTGATCGTAGCTCCATTGGTTTCAATGGAGCACGATCAATTAAGCTTACGATGCTTTTGGGAAACGCAGCCCTGGACTTGCCAGGCAATCATGCACCGTGTTAGTGCGTCAAAGCATTCTCAGATAGTTAACTAAAACCAAACTGTTTAAAAAATGAACAGTTGAACATACATCAACGTGATAATAGCTACCTAAAATGACAGAAATCAATTTGAAATTGAAGTGTAATTTGATTGTTTCATTTGGCTCATGTCGCATTTGTTTACATGGAAATGTTGGGGTTTATGACCTATACTTCAGCCACCCACCAGGGGGCGATCGAAATGATTTGGCTTCACTTGTTTTCAGGACATGTGTGCCACACCTGTTGCTGACCCACAGCATTTAATATTTGTTCATAGCATATTATTCAGTGCACTTAAGAAATGTGGATATTCAAAGTGATATTTTGGTACTCTTGAGTTATTTTTGTCCATTCATTTCATGTGTATGTATGACAGACCAGTTCTGTAATTTTGTCACCTGGGGTATTACCTTTTTGGTGTTGTATTATGTAACTTTGAGAGTGCATTACCTCCCAATCTTAACATTTGTTGGGGAATTATACAGTTTTATTGTTCTTGAGGATTCTATTAAATAGAGCATTCAGACAGAGGGTGAAAACTGGTGCTGCAACAATGTAAATTATAATAAAAATTGTTTTCTGGAACATTAAGTCATGTAAACCAAATTTTGCAGACCCCATAAACAAAATTATGAACCCATAAATGAGCATAATAGTGGCCTTGTAGTAAGTTAAATATTGTTTATAAGTCAAGATTGATTTCTGTTGAACTCTGTTCAGTAACATGAGCAGCAGTGTTATATGAGTTTAATCTCTGAGAAACTGTTTGTGTTTGTTCTGCAGGAGTGTTTGGTGCTGGAACAGATGAAGTGAAGACTGTGATGGAGGGAGATTCAGTCACTCTAAACCCTGATCTTACTCAAATACAGGGAATTATTCAGATGATGTGGAGGTTTAAGGATTCACGTTCAGTCATTGCTCAAATCGAGGGAAATGATATTTCATATCCCATTGTCCCTGAGATGTTCGAAGACAGACTGCAGCTGGATCAGACTGGATCTCTGACAATCACAAACATGAGAACTAAACACTCTGGACTTTATAGACTAGAGATCAACCACAACCATGGGACCTCACGTTTGAATTTCAGTGTTAATGTCTATGGTGAGGACACTATTTTTGAATAATTAGATGTTTTGAAGATGTTAGATGTTTATTGTTGTTTTATAAATTAAAATCAATTAAGCTGATATTTAAACTGCAGCTGGAAAATCTTACTAAAACAATCTTACAGAATAGCTTTCGCCTATAGAAGGAGCAGACTCAATCAACACAAATAAAGATACACTTAAAGAAATATGTTTAAGGAAAATTATATTCAGCACTTAAATTAGATTAAATATCATAAACTAATTAATATATGGTTCATATATGCCTTATGCAGTAACCACAAGATACTTGACTGTTAAAGTTAATATTCTAGTGCCAGTAACTGTGTTTAATGTTTAATATCTGTGAATCTGTCTCATGCAGAGTCTCCAGCTGTTATTGATGCTTTTAAAGGTGAAATGAAGAGTGTATCAGAGACGGAGGGGAATCCTGTCTCTCTTCAGACTGATATTAAAACACACAGAAAAGAGCTGATAGTGTGGAGGTTTGGAGATGAAGGAAAACTCATAGCTAAACATGATCTAGAGACCAAGAGTCTAAGATTATATGAATGATCCTGATGAGAGATTCAGAGATAGACTGAAGCTGGATCATCAGACCGGATCTCTGACCATCACAAAAATCAGAATCACAGACTCTGGAGTTTATAAAGTGAAGATCAGCAGCAGCAATCAGACTTTAAACAAGAGATTCGTTGTTACTCTCAGCGGTGAGTAACTCAAGACTATAAAAGTAATGATTGTTTATCAGCTGTCTGTAAATAATTCATAACGTCTCACCCTGAACTTTTATTATCTAAAACAGCCTGTCTGACACCTGTAAATACAGTAGATCTGATAAATAATGACTTTCTTTATCACTCAGGTTATATGGTGTTGATTGTTTATAGTGTTTGTTATAGATCAGACTCATTCACACTAATGACTCTTTATCATTACAGTATCAGATCTTCACTCAGGTTATATAGTGCTGATGTTTATAGTGTTTGTTATAGATCAGACTCATTCACACTAATGACTCTTTATCATTACAGTATCAGATCTTCACTTAGGTTATATAGTGCTGATGTTTATAGTGTTTGTTATAGATCAGACTCATTCACACTAATGACTCTTTATCATTACAGTATCAGATCTTCACTCAGGTTATATAGTGCTGATGTTTATAGTGTTTGTTATAGATCAGACTCATTCACACTATTGACTCTTTATCATTACAGTATCAGATCTTCACTCTCAGGTTATATAGTGTTGATGTTTATAGTGTTTGTTATAGATCAGACTCATTCACACTAATGACTCTTTATCATTACAGTATCAGATCTTCACTCAGGTTATATAGTGCTTGATGTTTATAGTGTTTGTTATAGATCAGACTCATTCACACTAATTGACTCTTTATCATTACAGTATCAGATCTTCACTCAGGTTATATAATGTTGATGTTTATAGTGTTTGTTATAGATCAGACTCATTCACACTAATGACTCTTTATCATTACAGTATCAGATCTTCACTCAGGTTATATAGTGCTGATGTTTATAGTGTTTGTTATAGATCAGACTCATTCACACTAATTGACTCTTTATCATTACAGTATCAGATCTTCACTCAGGTTATATAGTGTTGATGTTTATTCAGTTATATAGTTTGTTTTATAGTGTTTGTTATAGATCAGACTCATTCACACTAATGACTCTTTATCATTACAGTATCAGATCTTCACTCAGGTTATATAGTGTTGATGTTCATAGTGTTTGTTATAGATCAGACTCATTCACACTAATGACTCTTTATCATTACAGTATCAGATCTTCACTCAGGTTATATAGTGCTGATGTTTATAGTGTTTGTTATAGATCAGACTCATTCACACTAATGACTCTTTATCATTACAGTATCAGATCTTCACTCAGGTTATATAGTGCTGATGTTTATAGTGTTTGTTATAGATCAGACTCATTCACACTAATGACTCTATCATTACAGTATCAGATCTTCACTCAGGTTATATAGTGTTGATGTTTATAGTGTTTGTTATAGATCAGACTCATTCACACTAATGACTCTTTATCATTACAGTATCAGATCTTCACTCAGGTTATATAGTGTTGATGTTTATAGTGTTTGTTATAGATCAGACTCATTCACACTAATGACTCTTTATCATTACAGTATCAGATCTTCACTCAGGTTATATAGTGTTGATGTTTATAGTGTTTGTTATAGATCAGACTCATTCACACTAATGACTCTTTATCATTACAGTATCAGATCTTCTCTCAGGTTAGTGTTGATGTTTAGAGTGTTTGTTATAGATCAGACTCATTCACACTAATTGACTCTTTATCATTACAGTATCAGATCTTCACTCAGGTTATATAATGTTGATGTTTATAGTGTTTGTTATAGATCAGACTCATTCACACTAATGACTCTTTATCGTTACAGTATCAGATCTTCACTCAGGTTATATAGTGCTGATGTTTATAGTGTTTGTTATAGATCAGACTCATTCACACTAATGACTCTTTATCATTACAGTATCAGATCTTCACTCAGGTTATATAGTGCTGATGTTTATAGTGTTTGTTATAGATCAGACTCATTCACACTAATTGACTCTTTATCATTACAGTATCAGATCTTCTCTCAGGTTATATAGTGTTGATGTTTATAGTGTTTGTTATAGATCAGACTCATTCACACTAATGTCTGTCTTTATCATACAGTATCAGATCTTCACTCAGGTTATATAGTGTTGATGTTTATAGTGTTTGTTATAGATCAGACTCATTCACACTAATGTCTGTCTTTATCATTACAGTATCAGATCTTCACTAGGTTATATAGTGTTGATGTTCATAGTGTTTGTTATAGATCAGACTCATTCACACTAATGACTCTATCATTACAGTATCAGATCTTCACTCAGGTTATATAGTGTTGATGTTTATAGTGTTTGTTATAGATCAGACTCATTCACACTAATGACTCTTTATCATTACAGTATCAGATCTTCACTCAGGTTATATAGTGCTGATGTTTATAGTGTTTGTTATAGATCAGACTCATTCACACTAATGACTCTTTATCATTACAGTATCAGATCTTCTCTCAGGTTATATAGTGTTGATGTTTAGAGTGTTTGTTATAGATCAGACTCATTCACACTAATGACTCTTTATCATTACAGTATCAGATCTTCACTCAGGTTATATAGTGTTGATGTTCATAGTGTTTGTTATAGATCAGACTCATTCACACTAATGACTCTTTATCATTACAGTATCAGATCTTCACTCAGGTTATATAGTGCTGATGTTTATAGTGTTTGTTATAGATCAGACTCATTCACACTAATGACTCTTTATCATTACAGTATCAGATCTTCACTCAGGTTATATAGTGCTGATGTTTATAGTGTTTGTTATAGATCAGACTCATTCACACTAATGACTCTTTATCATTACAGTATCAGATCTTCACTCAGGTTATATAGTGTTGATGTTTATAGTGTTTGTTATAGATCAGACTCATTCACACTAATGACTCTTTATCATTACAGTATCAGATCTTCACTGAGGTTATATAGTGTTGATGTTTATAGTGTTTGTTATAGATCAGACTCATTCACACTAATGACTCTATCATTACAGTATCAGATCTTCTCTCAGGTTATATAGTGTTGATGTTTAGAGTGTTTGTTATAGATCAGACTCATTCACACTAATGACTCTTTATCATTACAGTATCAGATCTTCACTCAGGTTATATAGTGCTGATGTTTATAGTGTTATATATCAGACTCATTCACACTAATGACTCTTTATCATTATAGTATCAGATCTTCACTCAGGTTATATAGTGCTGATGTTTATAGTGTTTGTTATAGATCAGACTCATTCACACTAATGACTCTTCATCATTACAGTATCAGATCTTCACTCAGGTTATATAGTGTTGATGTTTATAGTGTTTGTTATAGATCAGACTCATTCACACTAATGACTCTTTATCATTACAGTATCAGATCTTCACTCAGGTTATATAGTGTTGATGTTTATAGTGTTTGTTATAGATCAGACTTATTCACACTAATGACTCTTTATCATTACAGTATCAGATCTTCACTCAGGTTATATAGTGCTGATGTTTATAGTGTGTGTTATAGATCAGACTCATTCACACTAATGACTCTTTATCATTACAGTATCAGATCTTCACTCAGGTTATATAGTGTTGATGTTTATAGTGTTTGTTATAGATCAGACTCATTCACACTAATGACTCTTTATCATTACAGTATCAGATCTTCACTCAGGTTATATAGTGTTGATGTTTATAGTGTTTGTTATAGATCAGACTCATTCACACTAATGACTCTTTATCATTACAGTATCAGATCTTCACTCAGGTTATATAGTGTTGATGTTTAGAGTGTTTGTTATAGATCAGACTCATTCACACTAATGACTCTTTATCATTACAGTATCAGATCTTCACTCAGGTTATATAGTGCTGATGTTTATAGTGTTTGTTATAGATCAGACTCATTCACACTAATGACTCTTTATCATTACAGTATCAGATCTTCACTCAGGTTATATAGTGCTGATGTTTATAGTGTTTGTTATAGATCAGACTCATTCACACTAATGACTCTTTATCATTACAGTATCAGATCTTCACTCAGGTTATATAGTGTTGATGTTTATAGTGTTTGTTATAGATCAGACTCATTCACACTAATGACTCTTTATCATTACAGTATCAGATCTTCACTCAGGTTATATAGTGTTGATGTTTATAGTGTTTGTTATAGATCAGACTCATTCACACTAATGACTCTTTATCATTACAGTATCAGATCTTCACTCAGGTTATATAGTGCTGATGTTTATAGTGTTATATATCAGACTCATTCACACTAATGACTCTTTATCATTACAGTATCAGATCTTCAACTGAGGTTATATAGTGTTGATGTTTATAGTGTTTGTTATAGATCAGACTCATTCACACTAATGACTCTTCATCATTACAGTATCAGATCTTCACTCAGGTTATATAGTGTTGATGTTTATAGTGTTTGTTATAGATCAGACTCATTCACACTAATGACTCTTTATCATTACAGTATCAGATCTTCACTCAGGTTATATAGTGTTGATGTTTATAGTGTTTGTTATAGATCAGACTCATTCACACTAATGACTCTTTATCATTACAGTATCAGATCTTCACTCAGGTTATATAGTGTTGATGTTTATAGTGTTTGTTATAGATCAGACTCATTCACACTAATTGACTCTTTATCATTACAGTATCAGATCTTCACTCAGGTTATATAGTGTTGATGTTTATAGTGTTTGTTATAGATCAGACTCATTCACACTAATTGACTCTTTATCATTACAGTATCCAGATCTTCACTCAGGTTATATAGTGTTGATGTTTATAGTGTTTGTTATAGATCAGACTCATTCACACTAATTGACTCTTTATCATTACAGTATCAGATCTTCACTCAGGTTATATAGTGTTGATGTTTATAGTGTTTGTTATAGATCAGACTTATTCACACTAATTGACTCTTTATCATTACAGTATCCAGATCTTCACTCAGGTTATATAGTGTTGATGTTTATAGTGTTTGTTATAGATCAGACTCATTCACACTAATTGACTCTTTATCATTACAGTATCAGATCTTCACTCAGGTTATATAGTGTTGATGTTTATAGTGTTTGTTATAGATCAGACTCATTCACACTAATTGACTCTTTATCATTACAGTATCAGATCTTCACTCAGGTTATATAGTGCTTGATGTTTATAGTGTTTGTTATAGATCAGACTCATTCACACTATTGACTCTTTATCATTACAGTATCAGATCTTCACTGAGGTTATATAGTGTTGATGTTTATAGTGTTTTTTATAGATCAGACTCATTCACACTAATTGACTCTTTATCATTACAGTATCAGATCTTCACTCAGGTTATATAGTGTTGATGTTTATAGTGTTTGTTATAGATCAGACTCATTCACACTAATGACTCTTTATCATTACAGTATCAGATCTTCACTCAGGTTATATAGTGTTGATGTTTATAGTGTTTGTTATAGATCAGACTCATTCACACTAATTGACTCTTTATCATTACAGTATCAGATCTTCACTCAGGTTATATAGTGCTGATGTTTATAGTGTTATATATCAGACTCATTCACACTAATGACTCTTTATTCATTACAGTATCAGATCTTCACTCAGGTTATATAGTGCTTGATGTTTATAGTGTTTGTTATAGATCAGACTCATTCACACTAATGACTCTATCATTACAGTATCAGATCTTCACTCAGGTTATATAGTGTTGATGTTTATAGTGTTTGTTATAGATCAGACTCATTCACACTAATTGACTCTTTATCATTACAGTATCAGATCTTCACTCAGGTTATATAGTGCTTGATGTTTATAGTGTTTGTTATAGATCAGACTCATTCACACTAATGACTCTTTATCATTACAGTATCAGATCTTCACTCAGGTTATATAGTGCTGATGTTTATAGTGTGTGTTATAGATCAGACTCATTCACACTAATGACTCTTTATCATTACAGTATCAGATCTTCACTCAGGTTATATAGTGTTGATGTTTATAGTGTTTGTTATAGATCAGACTCATTCACACTAATGACTCTTTATCATTACAGTATCAGATCTTCACTCAGGTTATATAGTGTTGATGTTTATAGTGTTTGTTATAGATCAGACTCATTCACACTAATGACTGTCTCTCTTTAGCTGTTCCAGTCCCAGCTCTGTTTCCAGCTGCTCTAGCAGGGATTGTTGTTGCCGTTTTTTTGCTGACATTTTCAGCTGCTGGTGTTTTTTATCATCGTTACAAAGTCTCTGATCTACAAAAGCAAACGAGTAAGTATTATAGCTGATACAACAAGAGGAAAAACATTGAGCTTTATTGTAGTTCAGTACAGTTTAAATGTTTAATACGATTTTTCACAATCAATATTTCTACCTTTTTACCAGTTCTAATTGTGGTTGATTTAATGCAGTAATCATTGATTTGTTTGATTGTTCAGAGATGAGCTGAATTACATTAATACTAATTACTGAATCTCTGTATGTTTAAAATGCTGATTTAAGATCTTTTGATCATGTATTTTATGTAGTTTTGTTCTTTTGCTATTGAAGGTTGACAAATTTAGTAGAAACAGCCCATAAATCATCCTGCTGTCCTTTTTCTGTCATTTTAAGTTTTATTGGGGCTGCCTGAGCTCTTCATTCAGTTAAATAGCCGTTAGCCACGGAGCCCAGCCTCATAGACTATTAAAGGATTAGTTCACTTTCAAATTAAATTTTCCTTATAATTTACTCACCCCCATGTCTTTGAGGGTTATATTAGCTGTGTGAACTTTGTAAATGCGCTGTAATATAGTCGACAGCTCGTTTGGCAGGAAGCTCGCGTCTTAAAGGGGCGGCGTCGAGTGTAAATCAGTGCATTGTTAATGATGCCCCAAAATAGAGTTAAAAAATTAATTTAAAAAAATCTATGGGGTATTTTGAGCTGAAACTTCACAGACACATTCAGGAGACACCTTATTATATTACATCTTGTGAAAGAACGTTCTTGGGCACCTTTAAGATCTTTTGATCAGTATTTCATGTAGTTTTGTTCTTTTGCTATTGAAGGTTGACAAATTTAGCAAAAGCCCATAAATCATCCTGCTGTCCTTTTTCTGTCATTTTAAAGGGATAGTTACCCAAAAATGAAAATTTGTTTTTGCTTACCCCCAGGGCATCCAAGATGTAGGTGACTTTTTTTCTTCAGTCGAACGCAAATTATGATTTTTAACTGCAACCGCTGCCGTCTGTCAGTCAAATAATAGGAGAGATTGGGAACTTGAACAATAAGGTCGAAAAAACTTCCATAGACAAATCCAAATTAAACTGTGGCCTGACGGCACATATGTCCTAAGACACGAAACGATAGTTTGGAGAAACCGAACAGTTTTATATCATTTTTTATCTAAAACACCACTATGTCCAACTGCCAGCTTCCGGTTGGTGAGGTCTGATCGCGCTCAGAAGTGATGTCTCACGCTCATTGAAGTATATGGGCGAGACATCACTTCCGTCGTCAGAACGGGTTTTTTTGACCTCACTAACCGGAAGCTGAACGAAGTTGGACATTGGTGTATTAGAGGTAAAAAATGATATAAATACTGTTCGGTTTCTCAACAAACTGGTTTCGTGTCTTAGGACAATGTGTCGTCAAGCCGCATTAATTTGGATTTGTTTATGGAAGTTTTATTTACTGTTATAGTTGAAGTTCCCATCCACTGTTTATTTGACAGACGGCAGCGGTGCAGTTAAAAATCTTTTGCGTTCGACTGAAGAAACAAATTCACCTACATCTTGAGCTTTATTGGGGCTGCCTGAGCTCTTCACGATACTATTAATGGATTAGTTCACTTTCAAATTAAATTTTCCTTATAATTTACTCACCCCCATGTCTTCCAAGATGTTCACCTTCTTTCTTCAGTCGAAAAGAAATTAAGGTTTTTGATGAAAACATTCCAGGATTTTTCTCCATATAATGGACTTCAATGGCCTCCAAACGGTTGAAGGTCAAAATTACAGTTTCAGTGCAGCTTCAAGAGCTTTAAACGATAAGGGTAAGGGTCTTATCTAGAGAAACGTTCAGACATTTTCGAAAAAAATACAACCGTATATGCTTTATAAACACAAATTATCGCCTTGAACGTGCTTCCGCCATTCCGCCCTCCATATTCTTCAAAAAGCTTACGCTGTATGTCCTACACCTTCCCTGTTCAATTTACGGAACGACCGTGGCGCCAGTTCCAGTTGTATTTTTTTTTTTTTTTGAAAATGACCTATCGTTTTGCTGAGACCCTTATTCCTTGTTTCTTTCGACTGAAGAAAGAAGGACATGGACATCATGGATGACATGGGGGTGAGTAAATTATCAGGAAAATTTTATTTGAAAGTGAACTAATCCTTTAATACAGAAACTCTAAACCGAAAAACAAGAAAATGTCAAGAGTTTGTATGTCCATTACCACATCATCTCTGGTCAGTTAGTGTTATTTATCCCTGTAAAGACTGAGATTTAGTTTATTCTAAAATATAAATTCAGTCATCATTAGCCCAGTTTTATCATTGAAAACAGGAGCACTTTACACAATAGTTTTTAGAGCTCATGTTTGTCAAACAATAAGCAAGTGTCATCTGTCTAAAAGTGTCATGTGACTCGTTTACTTGCTTATTGGAAGTCTTAAGGCATGTGATTGTGTGTGAACAGACAGAAATATGAGTAATTATTCATTGATTGTCTTCCCCTTCACTAAAGCTCTCAAAAAGCAACACAAAAGGTATTTGGGCACAAACAGACCACCAGATTACCTGTCGTCAATGATAGAGGGAATTAGTTGTTGAATGTTTCATAGGTGAACTTGATGTGTTTTGACTATGAAAAATAAGATTTAAGAAAAGATTTTGAGGAAACAAACACTTAAGCTGCACACAAAGCTATCATATGGGTCCAGAAGACTTGTAGCAGATGAACTGCATTTCTGGTGTTTAAATATCATCTCTGAGCTTTATGAAAACCTCTATAAACTGTCCTTGCATGATAAAGAGCTGTAAGAAGACTCTTCAGAATCTAGTCATTCATTTGGAAGAACGTGAGGACGAGTAAATAATGACAGAATGTGACAATGAGTGTGTACTTAAAACAGATGTTTATCTTTAATACAGGTGCTGGTCATATTATTAGAATATCATCAAAAAGTGGATTTATTTCACTAATTCCATTCAAAAAGTGAAACTTGTATATTATATTCATTAATTACACACAGACTGATATATTTCAAATGTTTATTTCTTTTAATTTTGATGATTATAACTGACAACTAAGGAAAATCCCAAATTCAGTATCTCAGAAAATTAGAATACAAAGAAAGGATTTTAGAAATCTTGGCCAACTGAAAAGTATGAACATGAAAAGTATGAGCATGTACAGCACTCAATACTTAGTTGGGGCTCCTTTTGCCTGAATTACTGCAGCAATGTGGCGTGGCGTGGAGTCGATCAGTCTGTGGCACTGCTCAGGTGTTATGAGAGCCCAGGTTGCTCTGATAGTGGCCTTCAGCTCTTCTGTATTGTTGGGTCTGGCATATCACATCTTCCTCTTCACAATACCCCATAGATTTTCTGTGGGGTTAAGGTCAGACGAGTTTGCTGACCAATTAAGAACAGGGATACCATGGTCCTTAACCCTTTCTAGCGTGAGTTTAAAATATTCTAACTGTCCCCCCCAGAGTGAGTTTTTTTAAGGCGACCGTTATTTTAGAACGTTTGCCTTTAATGTTTCCATGGCGACGCGTCTTGCGTGTCACGAGCGCTGAACGCAGCAACAATAACATTGTATGACAGATGGATCGCTATTATTTAGTTTTTCCTTTTATATTTAAAATATTCGCAAAATTGCTTACCATGTCATCAACTATATGATATTCCGATTCTCAAATATGTGTAAGTGAGTGTGCTTTGTCGTTTTAAAACCTTTATAAATGATCTTTATCTTGATCTATAATGCGAGATGTGCAGAATAGAGTAAACTTTATAGTTACTTAGGCCCATTATGTGCGTCTGATATGAATAAATGTCGGCAAATTATATTTGTTATTGCTGCTTCCACTGATGTCGGACATCAGTGTGTATTTTATAAAACTCTTAATGTATTGTTTTAATGGTGCTTATATTTAAATGTATGAAACCTTAAAAGAAACATTATGTGGCTGAAAACGCTGCATAGCTGTGATATATAACAAGAGCTGCGCGCGTCCGCAAAGGGTTAAACCAGGTACTGGTAGCTTTGGCACTGTGTGTAGGTGCCAAGTCTTGTTGGAAAATGAAATCTGCATCTCCATAAAGTTGGTCAGCAGCAGGAAGCATGAAGTGCTCTAAAACTTCCTGGTATACGGACCTTGGACCTACGGATATTGACCTTGGACCTCAGAAAACACAGTGGACCAACACCAGCAGATGACATGGCACTCCAAACCATCACTGACTGTGGAAACTTTACACTGGACCTCAAGCAACGTGGATTGTGTGCCTCTCCTCTCTTCCTCCAGACTCTGGGACCCTGATTTCCGAAGGAAACGCAAAATTTACTTTCATCAGAGAACATAACTTTGGACCACTCAGCAGCAGTCCAGTCCTTTTTGTCTTTAGACGCTTCTGACGCTGTCTGTTGTTCAAGAGTGGCTTGACACAAGGAATGCGACAGCTGAAACCCATGTCTTGCAAACGTCTGTGCGTAGTGGTTCTTGAAGCACTGACTCCAGCTGCAGTCCACTCTTTGTGAATCTCCCCCAGATTTTTGAATTGGTTTTGTTTCACAATCCTCTCCAGGGTGTGGTTATCCCTATTGCTTGTACACTTTTTTCTACCACATCTTTTCCTTCCCTTCGCCTCTCTATTAATGTGCTTGGACACAGAGCTCTGTGAACAGCCAGCCTCTTTTGCAATGACCTTTTGTGTCTTGCCCTCCTTGTGCAAGGTGTCAAAGGTCGTCTTTTGGACAACTGTCAAGTCAGCAGTCTTCCCCATGATTGTGTAGCCTACAGAACTAGACTGAGAGACCATTTAAAGGCATTTACAGGTGTTTTGAGTTAATTAGCTGATTAGAGTGTGGCACCAGGTGTCTTCAATATTGAACCTTTTCACAATATTCTAATTTTCTGAGATACTGAATTTGGGATTTTCCTTAGTTGTCAGTTATAATCATCAAAATGAAAAGAAATAAACATTTGAAATATATCAGTCTGTGTGTAATGAATGAATATAATATACAAGTTTCACTTTTTGAATGGTATTAGTGAAATAAATCAACTTTTTGATGATATTCTAATTATATGACCAGCATCTGTATAGCAAAATATTGAATGAACTCTTCACAAACGAGTTTGTTCGTTTGACTAAAACCTGATTTTTTTTTTTTTAGTGCCATTTCAGTGGTGAATTATTAAAGGGTTAGTTCAGCCAAAAATGGAAATTCTGTCATTTATTCCTCACCCTCATGTCATTCCACAGCTGTAAGACCTTTGTTCATCTTCAGAACACAAACTAAGATATTTTTAATGAAATCTGAGAGTTTTCTGTCCCTCCATTCACAGTTTACACAGTGACCACTTTCAATGTCAAGAACTCTAGTAAAGACATCATTAAAGTAATTCATGTTACTTTAGTGGTTTGAACTCAATTTTATGAATTGACATGTTTGCACAAAAAACATAATTTATGACTTTATTTACAAAATATTAATCTCCAATGTGCGTTCACATGACAGTGTCTGCTCTCAGGTCAACATAAGTTGACGATAAACCACTGGTGTCACATTGATTATTTTAATGATGTCTTTACTAGTGGTCTGGATCTTGAAAACAGTAGTTATGTGGTCAGAAAGCTCTCCGGTGTTATTGAAAGGATCTTCATTTGTGTTCTGAAGGTGAACAAAAGTCACAGGTGTGGAAGGACATGAGGGTAATTAGTTATTTTCATTTTGGCTGAACTAACCCTCTAACAAATTAATGTATGTTAACATGAAACATTATTGCATTGTTGCAGATCTTTAGTTAGAAGTCCAAATGATGAAGTGATTATTAGAAGCACATGAATAGTCACACTGTATCCTCTCAGTCCTTCAGTTCACTCTCTTACAATCTCCTCTTTTCTCTGTTTCTGTGTGCTGCTGTGACATGAAGTGGAGACAGTCATAGAGGGAGAATCTGTCACTCTAACCCCTGGCATTGAAATAAACAAAGATGATGAGATACAGTGGCTGTTTGGAGATGAAAAGAAGACTGTCATAGCTGAAATCCAAAGAGGGACTGGAAAGGTCACTGTTCCTGATGGGAAATTCAGAGGCAGACTGGAGATGGATGAGAAGACTGGATCTCTGATCATCACAAACACCAGTACTGAAGACACAGGAGTCTATAAACTGAAGATCAGAGGAGGCAGACTTGTACAGAACTTGTGCAGAAGACTTGTGCAGAACTTGAACAAAAGATTCATCGTTTATGTCAAGGGTGAGTCGCTCAATATAATAATGATTACATCGATTTTTTCTGTAGGTAATTTATTGATATGTTGTATGTCATGTCCTTTAAAACGGCATCAGTTTTTGTAGGTACACTTGCACAGTCAGGTATTTGGTAGACATTTGATCAGCATATTTTATACATTATTTGAATTACAGTTGTTTTCAATGCAGCAATGAGGAACAATGTGAAGTTTATTTAGTCACACTCTTCATTTAGCAGTGCTAAACAGCAGTAAATGAATTTTGAAGCTTGGTTTGTTTTGGATATGTACAGTAACTATCAGTATTGGCTCCTGACCATAAATTTAGCTGGGCTAGATTCTGGGTTATAGCGCTAGATAAAGCTTTTACATTGTAATTGCTGAACACATGCAGACAATCTTTTGCAGTGTTGTGTCCTTGCATAATTCAGCCTGAGGGTGGTGTTCTAATGTCTGTAAATGCACACTCATACAATCTGCAAGTTTCTATCCAAAGAATTAACTTATGTGAAAAATTGCAATATTGCATAAAACATTTGGGAATAAAGCACTGTTTCCATCCAACGAGTTAAAGAGAGCAAAATTGTCACTTCCTGATTAACTGGCACTAAATATCACTAAGTATGAGAATCACTGAATATAATAATATTCATAAATGTAATAAATTATATATAGTCTGTTTAGCGCAAAATACTATTATTCTCATTTGCTTCACTAGCCTATATGTACGGCCACAAGAGAATAATGGAATAAATTAAGACCGTTATCAGCTTATTATTATGAAATGTCACTTTTTACTTTGACTTTCTGTAGTGAATAGTGACTGAGGTTGAGACTTTTTCACCGGCATAACTCTTGCACAAAGTTTGCACGTTGCTTCTTGTGTGATATCCATTGGCTCCCCTTCTTGGTTTAAAACGGAAAGTTTTCCAATATTATGACTTATCTAAAAGATTTGATAGATTTAGTTTACTCCTCATTGAAAATGATTTAAAGACATTTAATTATAGGCCTATCATTAAAAGTATTAACAGTATAATGTGACTGAACACTGCAATAATCAGTCAACGAAAAGCAGCTTTATTTAAAAAACAACTTGTTTAATACGAAATACTTCTCTTCTTTTTTTTTCCCACTACATACAGTATATGGGCCACAAGGGAAATATAAAGAAAATAAATTAAGACATAGCCTACTGTTACCATCATGCTGAAGTAGGATTTATCTCTCCTTGTGTCTGAGAGAATATGCACCGAAAGCTCTCCGCTTTTACTTTGATTTTCTGTACAGAATAATTGACTAGGGATCGGCATGATTCTCGCACAAAGTCTGCACATTGCATATGTAATATCCACTGACTCGCCCTCATAGTTTAAAATGGAAAAAAAATTCCAATATTGCAACGTGAAACTTTTCTTTATCACCAATTGCCAAATGATGGACAACGGTTCACATTTCCTGTGATAATAATGTTAATTAAATATTAAATAGCCTAAATGAGAAAATGGAAAGTGAAAAGTGAAACAAGTAAATTGATAGTGCAGATTTTTGCCCTGATGCAGGTGACCCAAGATGACAACACAGTCAGTTTTCATCAGCGCTAGTTCTGTGGCGTCAGTTTGGTGTGTCTCTACCCTCATGCTGCTCAGAGATGACACAGGCCGGTCCATTGTCACAGCATGCATCTGAACAGGCATTATCTACTGTAGATGCATTGTGTTGTGTTGTGAAATTTAAGTGGACTATAAAAGTCACCAGGCAACCGGGAATTCTCCTAGTGCTCCTAAATGGCCACTCCAGGCCTGCATGGACTTCTATATGAACTAAATCAGTCCAAAATATGTTCTGCAACAAATATTTATTTTCAGAGTTTCTAAACTATTTTAAGTCGTAAAGTGAGCCGGAAATATTAAAATTTAGCATATGGCTTCAGCAGGCAGATATGCTATGTAATGATTGCACTGATTGATGGTGTCTTTGCCTTCAACAGCACCCCATATTTCTTCCAATGCAAGTCTGTGGTGAAACATGGTTTCGGTTTTCGGTTGGGGCAGAAATGAGTCTGCCCTACTTGTTTTTACATTACTTTACATGAACTTAGACTATATTAGACTATATGTAATATATTATATATGAATATTATTATATTCAGTGATTCTCATACTTTACTTAGTGATATTTACTGCCAGTTAATCAAGAAGTGACCATTTTCGACAAGCTTTTTATTTCAAAAACATTTGGCATTAATTTACTTCCATATAATGATCCTTATTTTGTTAAAACAATTAACATTTTTGCATATTCTGAAAGGGGTATGTAAACTTTTGAGCTCAACTGTTTGTCAGTTACTTGTGTCGTCACAGTGTGCAGTCACAGACTCACCCGTCTTAACAGTTTCTACATTTACATTTATTCATTTGGCAGATGCTTTTATCCAAAGCGACTTACAAGTGAGGGATACAACAAGCGAGTCGTCATGACGAGGCACAAGAAGTGCTCACAATACAAGTTTTAGGCAGTGCTCAGAGTATCATAACCTACAATAGAGAGGGATTAGAGGAAGTGAAAGGATAGGAATAAGAAGGTTTTATTTATATTTTTTCAAAGATGAGGTTAAGTGCTCACGAAAGAGATGAGTTTTCAGCTGTCTTTTGAATATTGCCAGGGATTCTGCATTCTGGATGAAGGCAGGAAGATCATTTCACCAGCAAGGAACAGTGAACGAGAATGTCCTGGAGAGTGATTTTCTATAAATCGATTATCTTGCCTGAACATGCCATAAACAATATAGATAACGTCCAGAGTAACAATTAATTAACACACAGATATCCTAAAACAAATCCTGTCCACTGACACTCTGTTATGCTGCAAATCAGGTGATTCCTGAAGTATCAGATACATTATTGTAAAATGGATTTGGCTACTTATATTTTCCTGTGGTTTGAGTGACAGACGTGGAGCAAATGATCGGTGTTGATTTTCTGATTTCTGATGTTGTTTTAGTTTTCTGGTTCTAATTTCTGATCGCTATTTCTCTGTTTCTGTGCTGCTGCAGAACAAGTGAATAAATCAGTGCTGAAAGGATGTTCTGTCACTCTGAAGTGTAATACTAAAATACAGGAGGATGATGAAATACAGTGGAAGTTTGAAGAGAAACTCATAGCTGAAATGACTGGAGAGAACCGTGAGAATCCTCGATGGTTTGCTGATGATGAATTCAGAGCCCAAATGAAGCTGAACCCTCAGACTGGATCTCTCATCATTCAACAAACCAGACCTGAACACTCTGGATTATATAAGCGAGTGATCAAGACCAGAGATTATTCAACATTCAGACTCTTCGATCTTATCGTCTGTGGTGAGTAACACAAAGTCTTTCAGTGAAACAGCAGCAGTGTATATGACAGACCTTGTGTCAAAATATGATTATAAAAGTGTTCCAGTTGTGTTATATTAAAGACCCCCTGTGGTGAAAATCAAGTTTTTAATGTTGTTTATATGTCTAGGCAGTGTTTTTAATATGCTTTAAGACGAACCATGTGTAAATTCATAAGTCAGCACCATTGCTGAGTATTTTATGTTTGAAACTGCAGTGAACCAAAAACCTGCGGTTTGAAATTGGTGGTGTTTGTGACGTCACAGACTACTTTGTAACCAATCACAACAACGTGCCGGCACAGCTTTAGCACTATAGCCCCATACACACAGCCAGCGACTTTTTCGCTGCATGTCGCTGGTCTCCTACTGTGAGTCGCTTGTGGGCGTTCCTAGTGCTGTCGCTCTAATGTCATTGGTAGACTGCATGTCTGATCATATCTATAGAAAATGCAATCACAAATGATATATAAAACTAAGAAATCATTCTAATTTGACTAGGAATTAGGTTTAAAATAATTAAAAGTAACATTCTGCTGTTGTAGAGTGTTGTGACTGCAGAGCTCAGTGCATTAAATCATTAACTAGATTAACGATTGGTCCATCAACAAATTAAACTCACTCATACTGTCAAAAAATACTAAAACGTCATTCGAATTTGACAAATAATCAATTTTCTTGTCCCTAATAATCAACCCAATGCAGGGGAAACTGTAATTGCAGTGGTGCTAAATTGCTCACAGCATCATATAATTAACAACATAAAATGTATGAATCAAACTCACAAGACTGCCAACTGTTTCTTTTCCACGCATCATTTTATTATATCCATGTATTTACAGCCAAATCATATAAAACAGTGAAATCGCTCCAGTACTATGTCCTGTCTGTCTTGCCAGCACTCGAGACGGTGACGTGAGCTCCACTCCTATTGGTTGTCGCTCGCGAAATTCGCTCCTGATTGGCATAAAGTTGAAATATCTGAACTTTTGTCGCTTGTCTCCCGTCGCTTGACACGCCTACATTCTGTCGCCAACGGTCACTGTCGCTCTTGTCGCCGGAAATCTCCAGCGCTCCATTGAAATGAATGGGATCCTGTCGCTTTGTCGCTGCTTGTCGCTGGCGGTGTGAACGGGGCTTAAGATTGCTGTGAAGCAGGAAAATCTCGAGAGAAGCCAGGTTATCCTGGTATATTTTCTGTCGATGTGAAAAATTGTGTAGATGTATTAATATAGTGAGTCTATTACGATGTTATGATGAACTATAAGTCTTTCTCCACTGACGTTCAGAGTTGTTCAAGCGTTTGTAAGGATACTGATTATTAGAAGGCAGCTGTCTAACCCAACATGTTCTCCAATCAATACGACCATATAGGTCGTTTGTCACTTCCCCGAAATACGACCCATAGGAGCGTTTACTAAAGTGGCGCCCATATCGACAACAAGACACTTTCAGTTTTATTCATGAAATACGACCCTGTGATAAAGTAGACATTTCCCGCTGGACACGCACACACACACACACACCTGAATACATACCCCATTCACTCTCCATTTCCCTCTCCTTACCTGCTGTTTCTGCCATCGGCAAAGCGGGTGCACACTCCGGGCCGATGGCTCATGGACATTCCTCCACACCACATTTCCCTTTAGCCCAGTCTCATGTCATCATTTTACACACACATTGTCCGTGTCTTGTGTTTTGTCTTTGTTCGATTGTTTGTTTGTCTGGGTTTAGTCGGTCTTTTGGTGGGTAAACGCTGCATCGGCCAAACAGAGCACACTAAGGGCGCCTGATTATGATGTAATGGTTGGTCGCGCCGGCGCAGCGCAACCGGAAGCCGGCTAAACCATTGTCTTGTGTGTGGTGGGGGGGAGATTATGTGTAAAATATGTGTTGAAAGTTTACGTGTTTCTGTGTTATTGAGGATGATGAATATATTTATTTGAATTACCTGTAAGAATTATTGTTTAAGGTTGATTTAATGAGTGTTGTGAAAGGATTTAAAATGTCCAATGTATAATACTTACCTCTTAATCAATTAGGCCAAAAGGGGTGGAGTCTGGCATATAAAAAGAGAGGCGAGACTCACATTCAGGGCTTGTTAACCAAGTCGGCAAGAGTGTTATTGTGGAACCTCGAGCAAAACCCCAAAACCATTGTATATTGTGGATACAGTTCCCTTTCAGTCGGTCACTTTGACGTTACGTCAGAGACTGACGAAATGGAGGTCTCGCCCGAGAGCCCAATCACCTTCGAGTGTTAACAAAACGAAGCCAATGATACGATAAGTATCTTGGTCTGCGGAATTTGCATGCGCAAGCTCCGCCCCACACTGTGGGTATATAAGGAGCAGCGCCGAGCAGCCCGCATTCAAGCTTTCGCTTCGGAGCCGAAGTGCATCGTGCCTTCACCGGAGTGTTTACAGCGAGTCTCTGCAGTACTGGTGTGACAGCGCATCTCAGAGGATTCCAGTGTTCCTGCCTTACCTGTTTTCCCCTGAGCGCTTCAGTGCTAAAAGAGTGTTTCTAAAAGAGCTTACGTGTTTCCAGGTCGCGTCTTTTTAAAGATGTCGTACCGCCCGTGTGTTTCTGGGTGCGGTCGGTATATGGCGCCTCTTGACAGCCATGATCGCTGTCTCACGTGCTTGGGCTTCCAGCACGCTGAAGCGGCGTTCGTGGATGGTTCATGTCCTCATTGTGGGAGCATGACCATCAAGATGCTTAGATCTAGACTCGATTACCTTAAACAGTATCGAGTCCCCTCTGCCACACCCCGATCTTCGGCTGGTGGCCAGGGTGATCTGAGGGATTACGGTGTGGAACAACCCGACGAGTCAGCCTCCTCGGGCCACGCCTCCCTCTCAAGCGTCTCAGCCGGTGGAGCTTCCGGATGAGCTTGCTGCCTCCCCTTCTGGGGGACCCAGCGTCTCATTTGGGGCTCCGGAGGACGATCGTTTGTCAATCGCTGCGTCGCAAGGCAGGTTTGAGTCCTCGGGAGATGAAGACTCGGCTGCAGTGCCTCCCCCTGGGAGAGCAGCGTTCCCCTCCGGTTCCTTTCTTCCCAGAAGTGCATGAGGAGGTTACCAGTTCATGGAGGGCACCTTTAACTGCCCGAAACCGTTCTGGTGCTTCCTCTGCCTTCACCTCCCTCGATGGCAGGGCGGCTAGAGTGTATGCTGCGGTACCCCCTGTGGAGCGCTCGGTTGCGATGCAATTGTGTCCTCCGAGCACTTCTACGTGGCGCGGTGATCCCAAGCTCCCGTCCAAGGCCTGTAAGTTCTCATCCACGCTTGTGGCCAAGGCTTACAGGCGATTAGCCATATCCTGCTATTGTGGATACAGTTTTTCGTCTTTATTTTCTTGTTTTCTTGTTTTGATACTTTTGGGTTTTTGTGTGCACCTGTACATATACTTCACTGTGGACTACCTTGTTTACTGGCACTGTAAATAAAGTACACCCTGCACGGAAGTGCTGTGCGAGTAAGCCATTGTTTTTATTTTATTTTATTTTTTTCCCTTTCCTCACGGACTCCCGTTACTTTTCCCCTCCCCAAAGCGAGAAGTGGTGCTCGCTTCACTACATTTGGTGGCAGCGGTGGGATGGCTATTCGCAAAACAGCGCCAAATGGCAAGAAACCCAGGGCTGGGAAGCGGTCACAGGTGAAGAAGGCAACGATGGAGGATGAGGCCTGGGATTCGGCGGAGACTACAGAGGAGGAGGAAGTGATGGCAGGGCTTCCTGGTACCTCGAGAAAGTCTAGCTCACCACAGACTGAGCCAATCACTCCAGTCGCTGCAGCTGGCGAGGGAATGGTTTCCCTGATGCGTCAGTTGCTAGACGCACAGCAGGAGCTCCGGGGTCTACGCGAGTCCATCTTCCAGTCGACTTAACCTGCTGGGACTTTGTCTGATGGTGAGAGTCCGCGAAT
Organism: Megalobrama amblycephala; assembly: GCF_018812025.1. Lineage (NCBI taxonomy): Eukaryota > Metazoa > Chordata > Actinopteri > Cypriniformes > Xenocyprididae > Megalobrama > Megalobrama amblycephala. The sequence continues at coordinate 69,544,612 of NC_063044.1, forward strand.
GGAGCTTCCAACACCAGCTACACAGAGGATATCCACACAACGCAGAACAGCACATGCAGAACAGACTCCCCAAGTGTTCCTGTGCTCAGAGGGCCGATGCAGCGAGCTGAACCAAAGATGCTGATCTTCCAGCAGGGGGAGGATATTGAGAATTATCTGCAGCGGTTTGAGCGTCTGGCTAGGAGCTGGAGATGGCCTGAGGAGGAATGGAGCTATCATCTGGTTCCTTTACTGACGGGGCAAGCGTTGGAGGCCTACCTGGCGATGGATGAGGAACAGGCAGAGGTGTACGATGATCTGAAGGAGGCGTTGCTGGAAAAATTCAACATCTCACCAGAAACCTACCGGCAAAGGTTCCGATCACCTACTGTTCTGCTGGAGAATCACCATCTGAGACATACCATCGTCTAAAGAACCTGTATCAGCGATGGGTACGGCCAAGGGAGCACTCCAAGGAGATAGGCGAGGCCATCATCCTTGATAGGAGCGTTTGATTTTAATGCATTGTCCCCTTTTATCTGCGTTATATTTCAGGTTTCGCGTAGCTCAACTGGTAGAGCATTGCAATAACAATATGCAGTCGTGATCATGTGATCCTGGGTTCGATCCCAAGGAACACATCTAACAAATCACTAAGGTTAGGTTTAGGGTTGGGGTAGGTGTAGTCATTAATAAATAATGAGTTTTGCTAAATCGAAATAGGAGAAATGGTGTAAAATGTCCACACATTGCATTTAAATGAACATGCATTTTGATTGGTAATGACAGTCATACGACATTTCATGATGACAGATGTAACACGACACTGTCATTATTATTTTACACCCACAAGAGGGCGCATGACTTCAAAACGTAAATATAGGTCGTAATAAGGTGCTTGAAAAACGACTTATAGGGTTGTTTTTTTGGAGGACAGTCTCCATGTGCATATTCAGTCAGTGTGGAATCACTGAAATTCGTCTCTGAGAGAATATGCTCCATTAATGCAGCGTCAGAGAGCTCCGTCACTTTTACTTTCACTTTTTGTAGTGAATAGTGACTGAGGTTGAGACTTTTTCACCGGCATAACTCTTGCACAAAGTTTGCACATTGCTTCTTGTGTGATATCCATTGGCTCCCCTTCTTGGTTTAAAGCGGAAAGATTTCCAATATTATGACTTATCTAAAAGATTTGATAGATTAGTTTACTCCTCATTGAAAATGATTTAAAGGTGCCATTGAATTGAAAATTGAATTTACCTTGGCATAGTTGAATAAAAAGAGTTCAGTACGTGGAAATGACGTACAGTGAGTCTCAAACGCCATTGTTTCCTCCTTCTTATATAAATCTCATTTGTTTAAAAGACCTCCGAAGAACAGGCAAATCTCAACATAACCCCTATAGATGTTTTTGTCCTTCGAAATAATTTAATACTATAAAACATAGCTAAAACAATATTGCTCTGAGCATGTGACCGTAATTCGTGTACATATGTCAGTCAGTGTGGAATCACACGTCAAGTTCAGAGAGATATTCAGTCCATTATAAATTCTGATTTTGGTGCCTCTGAAATGGATCAAACCATAGATATTAGCCTACCTGATGATGTCAAGTAAATACGATGGAAGTTTGCGATCATTCAAGGATGTGCATTTGTTTCATGTACTGAGATGGCACGGGCGCCTGCAGGATTTCATCTGATTTTTTTTTTTTTTTTAAATCTGAACTCCAAAAAGCAACAAAATTGTCAAACATGTTCACAGAGGAAAACGGCTGCTTGTTCTCTCAAACTGTTTGTTTTACTGAGAAATCGCTTCAGGTGATTCAGTGAGAGAGCAGTCCAAACGAATGCCAGTGGATTCAGAGAGTTTTGCAAAGGCGTTTTACCAATTCATCATTTAAAACACAATTTAAGCGTCAGAAATTAAACTGAATATACGAAGCGAAGCAAGCCTTTTTCTTAAATATCCACAACACAAACAACAAATTGTTTGTCACTATAGCAACAGTAGACTCTCAGAGCTGGCGTGAGCGAGTGGAGGCGGGGCTAATTTACATATTCATTAATCTGTGCATATTAAATTAGGCAAGGGTGTAGAGTTACATTCAAGCTATTTTAAGGCATGAAGAAATTGTTTTCACTTTATTTTTTTTAAATATGTAATTTTGGTGATCAACGATGAGTTTTAAGGGGTAAAATAATTGACTACAGGGGGACTTTAATCATTCAGCAACTTTGACCTGTTCACCATATCACTGCATGCACTGAATGTCTTTACTGTCACTTTTGATTGATTTAATGCATCATTGCTGAAAAAAGTATGAATTTCATTAATTTCCTCAACTTTCATTAATTTCAATAACTTTCTATTCATCAAGGAATCCTGGAAAAAAAGTACACAACTGTTTTTAACATTGATAATAATAATAATAAATGTTTCTTGATCATCAAATCATCATATTAGAATGATTTCTGAAGGATCATGTGACACTGAAGACTGAAGTAATGATGCTGAAAATTCAGCTTTAATCACAGGAATAAAATACTTTATAACATATTCAAACAGAAAACTGTTATTGTAAATTGTAATAATATTTCACAATATTTCTGTTTTTACTGTATTTTTAATTAAATAAATGCAACCTTGATGAGCAGAATAGACTTCTTTTAAAAACATTAAAAATCTTACCATGTCCAAACTTTTGACTGGTAGTGTATATTGTTGCTCAAATCAACACACTGTAATGTCAGGATCAAGACCTTCTAGTGGAATTAATGGACAGAGTTCAATCATTCTTGACTGAAAATGTGTTCAAATGTGTCTCTATTTTATCAAAGCTGTAAGACTCAAACAGGTCATGTGGTATTTTTTCATGAAGTCAACTGTAAATACAGACAGTTGCAGATTAATTTGAATTGAATAATAATGAATTAATTTATGAATGTATTTAGTCAGAGCTGGTTTGTGGTGTTTCAGACAGATGTGGTTCCTCAATGAAGCAGCTTCAGACAGTCTTCTTTCAGATGCTGTTGTCTGTTCTGAAACTGTTCTTCACACAGACTGTGTTGCTTCTGTCTGCAGGATTGTTTGATCAACTTTATCAGTCACAATCCTCCTCATTATTCCTGATCATTATTGAACTGCAGTACAGTCATTATCTGATCACAAATCAAACATTCAGAAGCGCTTCTTCACACAAACACAATTCAACACACTCATATTTCATGTCATTTGAGTGGATTTTTACTCTTAGAAACACAGACTGGAGTTCAACACAGTTTCATCAGTCAAACACACATGAGGTGTAGAGATTTACACTTACATTCAGATTTCTACAATGACAAGTTGAGCTCTTTTCATCTTAAAATAGAGTAAATTATATGTTTGTGATCCAGTATGTCAGGTGTGATATGACAATGTTTCTACTGTTTATTTCTGCTGCTGTTGGTTTTCTGCTTCTGATTTCTCTTCTGTATTTTTCTGTTTCTTTGACAGATGAAGTGAAGTCAGTGTCAGTGATGGAAGGAGGCAGGATGTGACTCTACGTGCCAATACTGAAATACAGACAGGAGATAAGATATTCTGGATGTTTGGAGATGACAACCATCTCTTAGCTAAAAACACAAAAAAAATATGCAAAGAAAAGTATAAGTGCTTTGATTCTAGATTGATAGGCAAAGCGGATCTGAATCCTCAGACTGGAGATCTCACCATCAAGACAATCAGATCTGACCACACTGGAAAATACAAACTAAAGATCATCACAAATGGCAGATCCTCATTCAAGTTATTCGATGTTAGTGTTTATGGTGAGTGAAATATTTACTTTCATTGTAATTATGATTTTATTTTAGATCAGCATTATGTCATTCTTAAAGGATAGTTCAGCCAAAAATGCACTTGTGTCGTCCTGAACCCACAAGACTTTTATTCATCACAAGATTTCTGTCCATCCATTGAAAGTGGGGAAACAAAACTTCAAATCTCCAAAAACTCCTCATACTTCAGCAGTTTGAATTTGATTTGGACATTCTACATTGTTTCTCAAAGTGTGGGGCACGTCCCCACTGGTGGGGAATAGAGACATGACAAGTGGGGCGCGAACAAACGAGAGGAAATTTCGGTATGTGTGCTGGAAACGGTATAAATGCATTTAAAGACGGAGTTTCCTTTATACTCTTGCAGTTAACCCTAAAAAGGGCAAGAACATAAAGAGACATCAGATAAGTTATGTTATTGCTTTTTTTCCCCCCCATCTTATTATGACTCAAATAATTTTTTATTTGCTCATTTTGTCAATTGATTTTTATTCAGGGTTAACCTGACTATTTGACTATTACTGTATTAATTTTCAAGTCAAACATTTTTTCTTTATAGGTTAGCTAATTCCTTCAACTGATATTTATTAAGGGTCACCCTTGCTAATACTGTACTCATTGTCGTATTATTATTACTGTACAGTTTGGGAGAAAATTAAAGTTAAACTCACCCACAATATCAAAGTGCATTCAAGCACTTGCACTGTGGCCCATATTCAAACACTCATAAAAATATTTTCTTTATAGGTTAACTAATTCCTTCAATTGATTTTTATTTAGGGTTAACCTGACTATTACTGTATTAATTTCCATGTCATTTTACTGTACAGTATGGGAGAAAATGAAAGGCAAACTCACCTCCAATATCAATGTGCATTATAGCACTTAATCATCACATATTCAAACACTCTTTCCTTTATACGTTTGCTCATTCTGTCAATAGATATTTGCTCAAAATGACAATGGCTATTACTGTAATTATTTTTATTTAAGGAATTTATATTAATATACCACTCCCTCAAAGGCAAATCTCAAGAATGGCCTTTTGTGGGGGGCTTTCTAGATATGAAAGTCAGAGTCTTTCAGATTGACCAATATAAATGAATCTCATGAGGATCCGGTTCAGATGTCACAGATCAAGAATGTCCTGAGACCGCCATCATTCTTAGGAACGAGGAAGTAGCAGCTGTAAAAGCCTGACTCTCTGCATTCTGAGGGAACTATCTCCACATCACCTTTTTCTAGCAGAGACTGCATTTTGGCTTGGAGGACATGAGACCTGTTGCCCTAGACTGGGGAGTAAATCATGCCCAAGAAGCGTGGTGGTCTGCGAGCGAAATGGAGCTAGTAGACTCGTTCTATTATTTTCCTTTGTTTGACTTCACCACCAGTCCCACTCCAGTGCCAGAGGCCAGACAACCACCACCAATGATGAACGATGTGACGGACATGTTGTTTGAGCCCACCGCAGACAGTGGAGAACGGCCACCATGAGAGATGAGCCCATACCAATGATAAGGACAGAGTGTTTTATAGCCCAGACCACCTACAGAGTCTGACCAGGTGCGCAAGCTGGCAAAACCATTCATCACTAAGTTAGTGATTGTGGAGTTTGAGGGCCATACAGCTTCTCTGGGTTCCCTCATTCCTCAGGCTCCCCCTTGGTCAAGCATTGACCTGCCTACACCTACGGCTCCATCTGGCTCCACCTTCCCCCCAGCTCTGCCTCCATCCTCAGTCCCACCGGCTCCACCTCGGTCACCAGGACCATCGGCTGCACGTGAGCACATCAGCTCCATCTGGGTCTCCATCTTCGGTTGCATCTCCGTTGGTTGTCCTCAGGGTGTTGTCTGCCACCAAGTTGACTCCAAGATGACTCCTCCCACCTGCGACTCCTGCGGTGGCTGCAAGAGTTAGAATACATTTTGATATTGGAGTTTTGCCTTTAATTTGATCCAAAAATGTACAGTAAAATGACATGGAAATAATTACAGTAATAGCCATTGCCATTCTGAGCAAATATCTATTGACAGAATGAGAAAACCTCTAAAGAAAAACATTTTATGAGTGTTTGAAATTGGGACATGATATGTGCTAGAATGAACTTTGATGTTTGGGCGTGAGTTTGCGTTTAATTTTCTCCCAAACTGTACAGTAAAATAATAAGACAATGAGTACAGTAATAGTCAGGGTGACCTTGAACAAACATCAATTGAAAGAATGAGCAAACCTATAAAGAAAATATTTTTATGAGTGTTTGAATATGGGCCACAGTGCAAGTGCTTGAATGCACTTTGATATTGTGGGTGGGTTTAACTTTAATTTTCTCCCAAACTGTACAGTAAAATGATATGACAATGAGTACAGTAATAGCAAGGGTGACCCTTAATAAATATAGTATATATATATATATATATATATATATATACAGTACAGACCAAAAGTTTGGAACCACTACAATAAACATTTATGATTATTATCAATGTTGAAAACAGTTGTGTACTTTTTTTTCAGGATTCCTTGATGAATAGAAAGTTCAAAAGAACAGCATTTATCTGAAATACAAAGCTTCTGTAGCATTATACACTACCGTTCAAAAGTTTGGGGTCAGTAAGAATTTTTATTTTTATTTTTTTGAAAAGAAATTAAAGAAATGAATACTTTTATTCAGCAAGGATGCATTAAATCAATCAAAAGTGGCAGTAAAGACATTTATAATGTTACAAAAGATTAGATTTCAGATAAACACTGTTCTTTTGAACTTTCTATTCATCAAATAATCCTGAAAAAAAATATTGTACACAAATATTTTGTACAATTGTACACATTAAATGTTTCTTGAGCAGCAGATCAGCATATTAGAATGATTTCTGAAGGATCATGTGACACTGAAGACTGGAGTAACGATGCTGAAAATTCAGCTTTGATCACAGGAATAAATTACTTTGTGAAATATATTCAAATAGAAAACAGTTATTTTAAATTGTAATAATATTTCACAATATTACTGTTTTTACTGTATTTTTAATTAAATAAATGTAGCCTTGGTGAGCAGACGAAACTTCTTTTAAAAACATTAAAAATCTTAGTGGTTCCAAACTTTTGGTCTGTACTGTATATATAAAACAATTTACATTAACCATGTATCATAATTAACATTAAAATTAATAAATAATGTTTAATAATTATTGTACATATAAAAACATTAAAATAAAAAATGTAAATTTAATAAAAGTAAAATTAATGATCTATATTAATTACCATTACTATTAAAATTAATATTAACATTAATAATGTAGAACAATAAATGTAGAATATAAAACATTACAATCCAACAAAAATGTAATAGTATGAAACTTCACATTAATATAACATTAATTAATATTCATAATGTATAATAATGTATAATATAAAAAAACATTAAAATCAATAACAAAAAATAATTAAAAATTCAAATAAATGATTCATAATAATTACCATTACTATTAACATTAATATATTATGTATAGCACATATACAAAGATTAAATTCGAAAATAAAAGACATTTTTTTATATAAAAAAAATATTTGAGTCATAATAAGATGGGGAAAAAAGCAATAAATAACTTATCTGATGTCTCTTTATGTTCTTGCCCTTTTTAGGGTTAACTGCAAGAGTATAAAGGAAACTCCGTCTTTAAATGCATTTAGACCGTTTCCGGCACACATACCGAAAGTGCAGGAATAGACGCGCAAACTAAAAAAAAAGTGCGGCTGGCTTGACCGTGTATTTGAGACACGCGGCCCACTTGACCGCAGTAGCAGCGCTTGTCATTTGTCACAACTATACTGTGTTTTCAACAACATAATGTTTATTTTAGGTGTCAGACATTTAAATATACAGTAAAACAATACATTTAGAGTTTTCATTTTAACAGTTAAATTTAAAGCCTAGTTTATTAACATTTTGTAGGGGCGATTGTGGACAGGTGGGGCTCGGAACCCTTCCAAAGTGGGGAATGGCAGAAAATGTTTGAGAAACGCTACACTACACAATGCATTATCAAATCACTGATGCGATACCTTGCTTGTGTTGCATTCATGTCACCTCCTGTTCTGATCAGTGTGTCGCTTTTTTAAGTGACCATGAAATAAAAATTCCCTCCATTTGTTTTCTGAATGCATGTTATTAATCTTATTGTGAGTAATGTAAAGGTTATTTATTTCTTGAGGTTGAAATTTTGAATCAAAATGCCATAATCATAATCTGCTGGCTTCTCTCTGGTGATGAACGCAGGACTTCTCTGATCATTTAACTCACTCACATCCTGTTCCTGCAAGCTTTTATACGCTTCACTTACTCGTCTAGTGTGAAACAGGCTGATGTTTGTTTGTTATCTGTCTTGTGATCGACAAAGAAAGTTTTTCTGAATAACCAGAAGAACATGTCAGATGCTCTTTGAGCAAATTATTGTTTGTTTGATGTGAATTCAGACTTTTTTCACACATTTTCCCTCTATTTGCTTCTTTTAGTTTAAAAGAGGATCATTAAATAGTCAAGCTCAACTAAATCTGTAGTCTGATGTTTGTTGTGTGGATTTCAGGCTGTTCTGTTGGTCAAAACACATTAGATTTGAGGTCGACTCATTTAATTCATTTATATCTTCATGTAGATTTCTATAATATGGTAGAATCAGAGAAAGCTGAATTCATTACTGATATTTATAAACTGAGTGAATGAAACCTTTGAGATGTTGAACAATTGATCAGTAATGCTTTGTTGTCTGATGATGTTAGTTTCTGTTTCTAATTTCTGATCTATATTTCTCTGTTTCTGTGATGATGCAGGACAAGAGAATAAATCAGTGCTGAAGGGAGATTCTGTCATTCTGAAGTTTGATACTAAAATACAGGAGGATGATAAAATACAGTGGAAGTTTGGAGAGAAACTCATCGCTGAAATGACTGGAATGAACCGTGAGAATCCTCAATGGTCTGATGAATTCAGAGACCAAATGAAGCTGCTCCCTCAGACTGGATCTCTCATCATTCAACAAACCAGACCTGAACACTCTGGATTATATAAGCAAGAAATCACTAGCAGAGATTATTCAACATTCAGAGTCTTCAGTCTTATCGTCTGTGGTGAGTAACACAAAGTCTTTCAGTGTCACATGATCCTTCAGAAATCATTTTGATATGATGATCTGCTGCTCAAGAAACATTTTTTTTTTTCAGGATTCTTTGATGAATAGAAAGTTCAAAAGAACAGCATTTATTTAAAATCGAATCTTTTGTAACATTATAAATGTCTTTACAGTCACTTTTGATCGATTTAATGCATCCTTGCTGAAAAAAATAATAATTTCTTTTATTTCTTTTCAAAAAAAATGAAAATAAAAATTTATACTGACCCCAAACTTTTGAACGGTAGTGTATAATGTTACAAAAGCTTTGTATTTCAGATAAATGTTGTTGTTTTTTTTTAAACTTTCTATTCATCAAGGAATCCTGAAAAAAGTACACAACTGTTTTTAACATTGATAATAATAATAATAAATGTTTCTTGAACATCAAATCATCATATTAGAATGATTTCTGAAGGATCATGTGACACTGAAGACTGGAGTAATGATGCTGAAAATTCAGCTTATAACATATTCAAACAGAAAACTGTTGTTTTAAATTGTAATAATATTTCACAATATTTCTGTTTTTACTGTATTTTTAATTAAATAAATGAAGGCTTGATGAGCAGAAGAGACTTCTTTTAAAAACATTACAAATCTTACCATGTCCAAACTTTTGACTGGTAGTGTATAGGGGAGAGCGGGGTAAGTTGTCACACTCTTCATTACTCCAAAACTAGAGGCTCTATCTCAATAATCAAATAGCCACTTTGACTTCTTCTTCTATTGTCAACTTCCTGTTCACATGTGGTCAAGATCGCTCTAATCTGAGGTTAGCACAATTTTCTTATTTTTTGGCTTAAAAAGTACAAAATTTGCACTTTAAATTTTATGCAATACAACTTTGTTAGATATGAATGTTAAAAATTATTATTTTGCACAACATAGAGGAGACAATAACGTGTCTTTTGATACTTTAGCTGATGTGCTATGTTGAGCTAACCTTGAGATTTAGCCAACATTAGCACACATGTCAGTTTGGGCCAAGTCGTCACATGTGACAACTTGCCCCAGTATAAATAAACACATAGAACATGCTCAAAAAAGAGGTTCAACATGTTAAGTCAGTTATGTTCAGAGATTAAACATGTTAAGTTATACTTTTTTGTAGGTATTGGGCTGTTAGATGTGTGTACCAAATTTCATACCTGTACGTGAAACGTAGTGTCGGGCACTTCGTTGAAATTTTTTAGGTGGCGCTATCAAGCCATTTTGCCACACTTAATTCTGAAACCCATATCAGACGTAAATTTTCACCGCTTCTGACGCATTTGCAAAGTTTCATGAGTTTTCGAGTATGTTTCGGCCCTCAAAAAAGTCATTCACCTTACATGGCGAAACATCAGACTTTGTTGGTCACCACGGACACGCCCTTCAACGAAAACTCAAGATCTTTGCAATTTAACATCTCAAAGGTCTTAAGATTAGACTGGCCATATATGATGTTTATGATCTCTATGAGGAGTTAATCACAGTGTAAAACATGTCATTTCCTGTTGCCTGCAGGTGGCGCTATGACTGTAACTGAATATTGTTATGAAGATGTCTTCAGGTCAGGACTCTAATAAAACATGTGAAGTTTGGGGCAGATCAGACATTGTATGCCCGAGTTACAACAACTTCCTGTTTCATGGTGAAACATCGAACTTTGCCAGGCCGCCACGGACACGCCCTTCAGCAAAAACTCTAGATCTTCGCAATTTAACGTTTTAAAGGCCTTTAGATTAGACTGACCAAATATGATGTTGATCTGATTAAAGCTCTAGGAGGCTAAAACTGCCAAAATTTTGTAGAGAAAATTCAAAATATCTCACTTCCTGTTGGGTTTACAAACTTTGCACCCAGGGGCTTTTTTGTGGGTATTGGGCTGTTACATCTCTCTACCGAATTTCATAACTGTACGTGAAACGTAGCACGAAGGGCACTTAATTGAAATTTTGTAGGTGGCCGCCGACGGGGCAAATTGTCACAAGTGCACATTCTCTATTCAACAGTCTACAACTCCGTAATGAGATAAGATATGAAAATGTAATGAATACAACATATGTGCCCAAGACTTCCTTCTTTCATTTGGTATGACATTTATACCATTGTGATGTATAGTGCTCAGTAAATGTTAGACAGTGTGAAAAGTGTGACAACTTACCCTGCTCTCCCCTCTTGTTGCTCAAATCAACACACTGTAATGTCAGGATCAAGACCTTCTAGTGGAATTAATGAACAGAGTTCAATCATTCTTGACTGAAAATGTGTTCAAATGTGTCTCTATTTTATCAAAGCTGTAAGACTCAAAAAGGTCATGTGGTATTTTTTCATGAAGTCAACTATAAATACAGGCAGTTGCATATTAATTCATGTTAATAGAATAATGAATTACTTTATTAATGTATTTAGTCAGAGCTGGTTTGTGGTGTTTCACACAGATGTGGTTCCTCAATGAAGCAGCTTCAGACAGTCTTCTTTCAGATGCTGTTGTCTGTTCTGAAACTGTTTTTCACACAGACTGTATTGCTTCTGTCTGCAGGATTGTTTGATCAACTTTATCAGTCACAATCCTCCTCATTATTCCTGATCATTATTGAACTGCAGTACAGTCATTATCTGATCACAAATCAAACATTCAGAAGCGCTTCTTCACACAAACACAATTCAACACACTCATATTTCATGTCATTTGAGTGGATTTTTACTCTTAGAAACACAGACTGGAGTTCAACACAGTTTCATCAGTCAAACACACATGAGCTGTAGAGATTTATACTTACATTCAGATTTCTACAATGACAAGTTGAGCTCTTTTCATCTTAAAATAGAGTAAATGATGTGTTTGTGATCCAGTATGTCAGGTGTGATATGACAATGTTTCTTCTGTATTTTTCTCTGTTTCTTTGACAGATGAACAGGAGTCAGTGCCAGTGATGGAGGGGGAGGATGTGACTCTACGTGCCAATCCTGAAATACAGACAGGAGATGAGATATTCTGTAAGTCTGGAGATGACAACCGTCCTGTAGCTAAAAACAGTTAGTCATGATCATTTATCATGTTAACTGAGGCCTGTAGAGTCTCTGTTGGGTTGTCTGTGATTTCTCTGAGCATCACACGGTCTGATCTTGGGGAGAATCTGCTGGGACGTCCACTCCTGAGAAGATTGGTGTCTGTTTCAAACAGCTTCCACTTGTGAATAATCTTCCTTCTTCCTGCTTTTATAGAGTTGATCACATGTGCTGATGATCAGTTAATCAAAGTCATTTGTTGACCATTACTTACCCTGATTCCTACGTTACAGTAAGAGTTTCCTTAGTTTCCCCCATGGCTTCTTCATTTTCTCCTAGTTTTTGTTAAAGGCACACTATGTAGTTTTCGCCTCTAGAGGTCTCTTATTCAAAACAGCTTGATGACTCCTTGATTTCACTGAATCATGGGAGGTGTTGTCTTCATGTCTACAGCTGGTGGATAAGAATCGGGACAGGACTCGGACAGAAATCATGTTCATGGATGAGCTGATGTATTTAAGATTTAACACTACTGTAGTATGAAACAGAGTGTGGCTGAAAGCCGTTGCGGAAGAACGAGACCGCTGGAGCGATTGCTAATGAGAGACGAGTGCGACACACGTCTCGAGAGCAGTGGAGCTTTTATTATGCCGCAGGTGTCACTTCTGCTTCTTCTGCTCAAGCATATGTGTGGTAACGCAGCGCTGTTTATCATATTAGACACATTTGTGTGATGAAAGTTGTTATAATGCTCTGAGCGTTCACTCGGCGACTGTTATGAGACACTTGTCACACACTGCAGTAAGAGATCAATGTTAGTCATGGTAAAACATAATACTAGCTGTAAATCAAGAAAATGAAATTTAAACAATAAGACTGTGTTGAGCTATATACCAATGATCGGTTTTCTGTTGATGAATGTATCCAAACAGTTGCTCACCTGTCTAATAAAACACAGAATATATTAAAGCATATCTGGTGTTTCCATGGTTTCTACAAATAAATACCCTCGGAAATCAAGGGTAACGCAGGTATGATGTCATTGGTAGGCAACGTACGGACACGCTTATTTCTCTGGATTTAAATATTCTTGGAAACATTTGGGCTAATGTACACAAGTCAACAAAATATATAACACTGTTCTAGTGGTTTTGGATATTTTAATCTAAACAATCGGACACAATACAATAAACAGTTTTCGTGCCCTTAATTGCCCTTTACTTTACTGACCTTCCACAAAAGTGCTGCTGCATGACTATAAGAGCATCCTGACCCTGCAATACATGAACAACCCGCTGTCTGTTCTTCACCCGTCACTGATGCACCAAAGCCTTATGATGTGATATTTTACTCCTAACGTGTCGTGCGTGCCAGAGCCAGTCGCGTTTCCACTGTCATATGCGATGCTAAAGGCTACTTATGTTAACCATAGAGTGCCCCAGGGATGACGCGTTTTTGTAGGCCAACCCGGAAGTTAGCGGCGCACGGGTTCCCTCGATTGAAAGCCTATGCATTTTTCCCAGACTTTTGGAAAATCGCAGAAAATAAGCTCTGTGTTTAACAAAGGGTTATGACACTTACACGTTTTGTCTATCAAGATAATCTTTACAAGTTAACACAACATTTATAGATTTTAAAGGTACAAATAAAGTGGTCAGATATAAAAGGCTAACAGTAAGCTATAAACGGACTACAGCACACCATGGTTGCGGATCAACGTCGTCACCACCAAACTTCCTCAAAATTTATTTAGAAAACAACTTTATTTAAAAACATGCTCGCTGATTATGATCTGCGCTGTTATGAATACTTTTCCACTTTTTCATGAGAAATGCTGTCCAAATGTCCCGTTTGTCATGATGACGTCTAAAGTCCCCGCCAAAGGAAGTAGTCCCTTTTAGCAATTTGTTAGCAACCGCCGATTTTAAGACACAGTAAAAGTTTAAAAAATCACAAGTGGGTTATAACTGGTGTGTTTTATGTCATAGATCAAAATGTGAAAGTATTTAGAGGCTTTGTTAACCACAGACCTTATTTCAGGCGATTTAGCAAAATCCCATTAAAAAAACCCATAGACTTGACGGCGTTGGAACCGGAAGTCCTAAAATGCTAACTCGCTTCCGGGTTTTGCCTACAAAAATGCGTCATCCCAGAGGGCACTCTATTGCGATAAATACACACGTTTATGGAAAATATCAGAGACTGCTTGAGGAACGAAGACAATTCTTATATGATTATAATCGTGCATTTATTTGGTTTAATGTTTTATCTGTCTCTTCCTTGTGCCTGTTGATTCCTGACAAATGCATATCTTGCAGATTCACACACTCCGGTTAACTCCGTATAACTCATAGGCTATAACTCCTGAGAGAGATCGCGCAAACGTCCTCGGATTGCAATCATCGCATAATTTAGAGGAAAATCAATAGAAAGGCTCAGAAAAGTGACGTAAACATAGGGTATGTTATCAATATATTTCTAAATGTGTTAAGCCTTTGGATTTAAAAGCCTTAGTGGAGTTGTTTTGTGCATTCTTGTGAATCGTAAATAAATGGAAGCAGGTGCAATTGAATAGGTATGCGTTTTCTTTTTATGTCAATATAAATATCAGTTAGATTCAGCATGATTGCACTCCTGACATAAATTAATAAATTACTATTACTTTAACTTTTTTTATTGTAAAACATTGTTCAAATATTGATGCTGAAATCTTAAAACTATAAGTAAAAAACAAATGTTCGCAAGTTTGGATCGTTAAATCTTGAATGACTGTCAACTGTTGAATGAATGAGTGTCACGTCCAGCTTGTTTATATATATACATATATATATATATATATATATATATGTATATGTAATCTCTTGATACGGAAAACCATGGAATTGTGTGTGTGTGGATAGATAGATAGATAGATAGATAGATAGATAGATAGATAGATAGATAGATAGATAGATAGATAGATAGATAGATAGATAGATAGATAGATAGATAGATAGATAGATAGATAGATAGATAGATAGATAGATAGAATTAATTCAGTTTGATTGGGACACTTTTTCCAAGTCATCTCAATGGTAAAAAGTGTACCAATCAACCTGAATTCACCCTGTATAAAATCTACAATGCTGAATTAATGATTAAAGGTCCCGTTCTTCGTGATCCCATGTTTCAAACTTTAGTTAGTGTGTAATGTTGTTGTTAGAGTATAAATAAAATCTGTAAAATTTTAAAGCTCAAAGTTCAATGCCAAGCGAGATATTTTATTTAACAGAAGTCGCCTACATCGAACGGCCAGTTTGGACTACATCCCTCCACTTCCTTCTTTAATGACGTCACTAAAACAGTTTTTGACTAACCTCCGCCCACAGGAATACACAAGAGTTGCGTTTGTAGAGTGTGTTTGTCGCCATGTCGTCGAAACGCTGTTATTTTCATCCCGCAGTCCAATCACCGGGTCTGATTCCGGCTCAAATTGATAAAGTAAAATTAAAGACATGTTTACAATAACACTGAGCGCGTGCATCTCCACGTTATGGTAAGAGGCGTGACCTTTCCGGGCAAGATGCGCTAAGCTGCTGTCGAATCACAACAAAGGAACCACTGGCACAATCAGAACTCGTTACGTATTTCTGAAGGAGGGACTTCATAGAACAAGGAAGTCATCAGCCCGTTTTTATGCAGTGCCCAAGGAAGTCGACCGGAAGTTGAAGTCGGTCGCGTGCCGCCATCTTGTAGCAGAACTTCACTTGCGTTAGCATCCCATTGACTCCCATTCATTTTGGCGTCACTTTGACAGCAAATAACTTTACATCTGAGGCGTTTAAAGACTCAATTTGTCCATTATTTATTTCTAAAGATACACGACAATGTATAAAGGGCTCCATTACCTTTTATGTTACATTATGGCCCCGTAGAAACAGTTTTTGTAAAAATAGGCTAACGATTGCGTCATAACCACTCGACTCTCTGTCGCACAGTAGAGAAATTACCGTACAGACAGGAGGAGAAGCTCGCAGGCAATAGTATGCATTAACTTAATATGGCGTACTGGCGTTACATTTTAAATTACTATACAAAATAATTAATCAGAATACTTACTCCTGCTCACTCACGCCAAAGAACTCCCCGCTCAAGCTCGCCGTCTCTGCAAGATTAACGATGGCAGTTTGCACGCACAGCTACTAGATTTACATCTGTCAGACAGGTTGCTGACGTCATCAAGCTTAGTTTGAGTCTGCGCGTCAGAAACGGAAGTGCTAAAAATCGCTAAAAATGGGCTTCACTTGTCTCAATTGAGTTCCAATGGGTCGCTGTGTCCATTTCTTTTACTGTCTATGTTTTTATGACAGTGGAAACAGCGGTATACAGATAAGTAAATTATGTGAAAAATACTGTGTTTTTTTTACACGCGAAACATGAACACATGTTATATTGCACACTATAAACACAATCAAAGCTTAAAAAAAACCACGAAAAACGGGACCTTTAAAGTTTCAAAATGATTTAAGTTGCTGCATCACCTCAGTGAATTGCTTCAGCATTATTTATATCAGTGCTCTGTAGATGAAGCACAAATATATATTGTTTTCTTTTTACCAGAAATAGCAAACTGTCTTTGTCTATTTCACACTGATAAATCAGCATCTGAATGATGTCAAAAAATGTCAAACACATATTCATTGTTTTTAAGTACAAAAACACACTTGGTCTAATGGAAACATTCTCCTTGTATTTCTTTGTTTCTATGTGCAGCTGTCACAGATGAAGAGGAGAGGAGACCATTGATGAAGGGTGAGATTCTGTCATTTGTGCTGAATATATTTAAAGTGTGATCATGATTTGATGTGTGAGATGTGGCTTCATTCACTTTAGTTTTTATTCAGTTTAGTTTTTTCTTTCAGATTTCAAACAAAGTCTGAATTAACTTTATATTTTAGTTGCTTATTTTAGTAGATGCATGAGTTCACAAGTACAATAAATATGATGTTCATTTGTGAGAAAAGAGCTTAAACCAGACTGAACTTGTCAAATAAGTGAGATGAACTTCTGACAGTCTGTGTAAACATGATGTTTTTTTACTTGTAAAAGCTTGACTTTAGTTTTGATGTCTCATAATATGACTGAATCCAGATCAGTACATCTCTTTTAATTTGTCATTGTCTGTATATTTTCTGACAGACTCCACAGAAAAACAAGAGAATGAATCAGTGACTGTAATGATGCCGCTGCTGAAAGCAGAGGATCGGGATGGAGTGAATGAGCAGGAGAGTTTACTTTAATGAGATTAGACACGCCCACCAGTGTCAATCACTCTGACATCATCAACACTTCAGCTTCAACAACAAAAACACATTTCTGCTTTCATAATCCTCTAGAATCAGTGAAAGAGAGAAATGAGCCCGTGTCTGTTGAGATGATGAACCTGCATGTGAAAATTACTTTATATGAACCGAGAAACATAGTAATCAAACACTTTCTTATATCATTTTAATAATGTTACACTTCATACCTGTACCACTGTTAAAGGGATAGTTCACCCAAAAATGAAAAGTTGGAAGTGATGTCTAGCACTCATTGAAGTATATGCGTGAGACATCACTTTTGTTGTCAGAGCGCGATCAGACCTCACTAATCGAGTGCTGAACGCAGTTGGACATAGTGGCGTATTAGAGGTAAAAAATGATATAAATACTGTTGGGTTTCTCGCACAAACCGATCGTTTCGTGTCTTAAGACATCAATGTGTCGTCACGAGCCGCAGGGTTTAATTTGGATTTGTCAGTCGTGTTTTATTTACTCTTATAGTCCAAGTTCCCGCTGACTTGCATTATACCACTGACAGACGGCAACGGTTGCAGTTAAAAATCATCATTTGTGTTCTACTGAAGAAACAAATTCACCTACATCTTGGATGCTTGGATAAACATTTCATTTTTGGGTGAACTATCCCTTTAACACAATACTAGTGTGAGTCTCACAGCTTTGATTTTGTGTGATTATCGACAGTGAGTGTGAGGAATATGATTTTTATAAGATGTTTTACCACAGTATTTGAATTTGATGTTTTATGTAATTGAATGAATGAATGAATGAATGAATGAGGCATTTATATAGCGCTTTCCTATGTACTACTGTACAATCAGGGGTCTCTCCTCATCCACCACCAGTGTGCAGCCAGTGCGCTCACCACACACCAGCTGAAGGTGGAGAGGAGAGAGAGTGAAAGAGCCAATTCAATGGATGGGGATTATTAGGAGGCTGTGATTGGAGTGAATTTGGCCAGGGCACCGGGGTTACACCCCTACTCTTTACAAGAAGTGCCATGGGATTTTTAATGACCACAGAGAGTCAGGACCTTGGTTTAACATCTCATCCGAAGGACGGTGCTTGTTACAGTACAGTGTCCCCGTCACTATACTGGGGCGTTAGGACCCACGCAGACCACAGGGTGAGCGCCCCCTGCTGGCCTCACTAACACCTCTTCCAGCAGCTACCTGGTTTTCCCAGGAGGTCTCCCATCCAGGTACTAACCAAGCTCAGCCCTGCTTAGCTTCAGTGGGCAAACAGTCTTGGGCTTACAGGGTGATATGGCTGCTGGCCACCAGTGCCTGATTAACGTTCAAGTTCAGAACTAAACACATGTCTTTGAGATTCGCTTCATGTGTAGAAATTCATTAGTGTGTCACATTCAGTGTTATTCAGCTTCACTGTAAGTCACATTATTATTGTAAAAATAATTATAATTATAACCAACTACTTAAGCTGACTTTTTTTTTATATATATTTCTTTTAAAGTTTTAAATGTATGGCTTTTTTTGCTCTATGATGTAATTATGCTTGAATAAGGGAATATTAAAGATATGATGTGAAGTGAATCTTCATGTCTGATTGTAAATGTGAGTTGAATTTATAGTGCCTTTATATTCATGCTGAAGAACTTAAAGTAGACTTATTGAACTATTTAAAAAAAGATGGAAAAAGACATTTTGCATAATACCATTGTAGTGTTGTTCTTTTATTATTTTTTCAGAAGCATGTTATTAATGAATATTTGAATTTATAGTGCCTTTATATTCACGCTGAAGCACTTACAGTAGCCTTTTGAAAGATGGAAAAAAAACTTGTTCAGATTTAATATTTAGTGACATTATACCACATTGTGGTGTTGTTTCTTTTGTTTTATTATTTTTTCATAAGCATGTGATTGATGAATATTGATGTACTGCTGATCTTAATGTCTGATCTCTTCTGTCCTCTAGTGGACAAACACTGATACAGCTTTTGCTTCCTAATAAATCTTTTAACATGAATTATTGTCTAGTTGTGTTGATTGTAATGACAAATGTCCAGCAATAAAATGAGACTTTAATCATCTGTTGTTCAACTTTCAAGAGCAATAAATAATAACTTTGTGCTGATTTATAGTTGAAGAAAATAACATTAAAAAATACATTTATAAGAAAAAATACAGTTTCAGCTATGGTCAAAATATGATCATGCAGTTTTTAAAGCATATCCACAATCGTGGGTGTACCTTTTTTCCTAAAAATGTTTGTTTTCTACATTCCCAGAAGATTTGCATAATTGACCCATCTATAGGTGATTCATTTGGATACATTTTACTCAAAGTGAGGTGAGGAATTTATAATTCCGTCCTTCCGTTTTGTTAAAGGATATTGAGGTAAAACAATCTTACATATAGAGCACCACTGGACTTCATCAAAGTTACACTCAAGGTCTGTTTGCCACATCTTTAAGTGATTCAGAGGAGAATCATGAAGGTCTAACAGTGCTCACTTTTCCTTCTTAGTGTCGCTGAATTCATCAGAATCATCTCTATTCTAGATCACTCCAGTGAGAAGATATTTTTGATGAAATCTGAGAAGAATGTTGTTTACATCCAGCGCTTCCGGGTTCTACGTCAGTTCGTCGACTCATTATTGGTCGGCTCTTGCGTCAGCATCACACACATCGTGCTGATCATGTGACCAGCTTTGGCCAATAATGAGTCAGAGTTCTGAAGTAGAATCTGGAAGCGCTGGACGTAAACAACATATGAGAATGACACAGAAGAGAAGAGATTGGTGAATAAAGCTGCTATTTTTTGCACACAAATAATATTCTCGTCTCTTCACAACATTAAGGTTGAAGCACTGCAGTCACATGACTGTTTTAACGATGTCTTTAGTACCATTCTGGACCTTGAAAGTGTTGATTATATTGCATAAACCTCTCAGATTTCATCAAAAATATCTTAATGTGTGTTTTGAAGATGAACAAAGATCTTACTGGTGTAGAGTAATTAATGACAGAAATGTCATTTTTGGGTGAACTAACCCTTTAAATGCTTGTGCTGAGAGCGAGCGAGTCTCTGTTCAACTTTGCAGAATGAGCTCAAGCAGACGAAGAGCGATAACTCTGACTAAAATATACCTACATGTAAAACGAGTAAATGTACTTTTATGAAAACAACAACAGTAACTCATGTGTCATTCATTGTTTTTACAGAAGTGATGTCATCTCTTCACTGCACTGTGAAAAATACTGACAAACCAATAAGATTCATGATTTTGGTCACAGAGCTGCTGAAGTTACATAAAACTGCCACTTGGTGGCTCACAAACAGACTGTTACTAACTGACAGCAAATTATTATTATTATGTACATTCATATATCTGTATTATTTTTCAGTTTAGTTTGAGTATTGTCCATGTGTCAGCTTTTAGAGATGTACATCACCACATAGAGAAAGAGAGTCAGAAATGATAATGTTTGTATTTGGTGGTAGCTCAGTTTTTTCACCACCATTTTTGTTTGTTAGAAATACAAACTGAATTTAGTAATGCTTTTGAAATGAAAAACTCTGTGTTTAATAAATTATATATATATTTGTATTAATACTTACAGTGATTTCAGACTGGTGATGTGGTTTCTCCACTGTATGGATCTTCATGTGTATCTTCAGGTGACGTTAATAAAGAGAAACTCTTTCCACACTGATCACACGTGTGCGGCTTCTCTCTGCTGTGGATCCTCTCATGTGTTTTTGACACACTGAATCTTGTCACAGTGTGAACACTAACAAACATAGGCTTAGACTTTATTCTTGTACATTTGGATTTATCATCATCAGTTATTTGCTGAATTTATGTTTTTATAAAGTGTGACATCATATCACAATCATTGCAGTGTCTGTAGAAATGTCTAGAGTGACTAGACTTTAGAAATTGACTAAATTGTTAAGGATTTATCTTTAGGATTCACTGCTGTATTTTAAAGTTGTGTGTCAGCGGACTAATGTTTGTGTGTCTCTAAATGAAGGTCTACAGTGTAAATCCACAAACACATCAACTGCTTTATCAATATATGTTGTGCTGCTGTGTGTGTGTGTGTGTGTGTGTGTGTGTGTGTGTGTGTGTGTGTGTGTGTGTTAATGATTCACACACACACAGCAGCACAACATATATTGATAAAGCAGTACACACTAAAATCAGACTGAAACAACACACACACATACCATACACTGAAATCAAAGATCTTACCGGTTTATTTCTGTTTCTTCTGTTGAATGTGGGATCAGTGATTTCTTCTGCTTGAGTCTCTGTTTCAACAATAATGACAGAAACAAACACTCAGTGAAATGATGCTTGAGAATTATATACATACACATATACATAGAGGTAATAGTGTCTGTATTTGAGTGAAACTAGAGTTCAGAGAGACTGATTCTCCCTCAGTCACTGACTCTGACTTCACTGCATCAGCAACAAACACACCTGAACACAAACACAAAGCATGTGATGATCAACGTTGAAGATTTGGTGATACAGCGACAGGAGAGCTGAAGGAACAGCCAGTGATGGTCGATTTCGACACACTCCTTCTCCGAATCTTTATGAATCTTTTGTTTCGATTCAGTGATTCGGAGCGTGTGTCAAACTGCTAAAGTCACGTGATTTCAGTAAACGAGGCTTCATTACATCATCACTGTTTCTAAACGCTTCAATGGTTCACCGGTAGAGGGCGATTATAAAGTGAAAGTGAAAGTGAAAGTGAAAAGAAACTATGATAATATTTTGTACTTATCATTTAAATTCTCCAATTGTTTGTCATAAATCAGCATCTCAGGAAAATGTTTCAAATCAAAATATGTCCTTTTGTTATGAACCCCACCCCCCACCCCCATCCCTTTGAAATAAATGAAATTTGGCCTTGGGGTGTAATAAATAAATAAATATTTATTTATTTGTTTATTTATTTATTTATTACACCCCAATGCCAAATTTCATTTATTTCAAAGGGATGGGGGTGGGGGCGAGCATCTGACAAGCACATAATCTTAACAAACTGTTGCCTGTTGCTTTAGTGTTAGCGGACCGAGGCTTGGATATTAAAGACAGTGTGGGAATGATGTGCGCGGAAGTTAAAATTCCTGCATTCACTAAAAGCAGATCAACTCGACGCTCAGGATGTGGAAGACACACGATGACACATGTAGAAAGGGTAATAGGTAGCTTGTGCAATAAGTACACACTATTACATTACACAATACCAATTAGTTTGTTGCTCCCTATATATATATATATATATATATATAGGGAGCAACAAACTAATTGGTATTGTGTAATGTAATAGTGTGTATATATATATATATAGTTGCTGTGCGAGTAAACTTCACTCCTCTGGTCTCGAGAGATGTTCTAGCGACTGAACGTAGAGGTTACAGCCTTTAGCCTCCTTGTTAGAGCATCTGACTCCCACACCGGAGACCCAGGTTCGAGGTCCGTGCAGAGCAGGGCGAGTAGGACCTGGGTAGAGGGGTTATATATATATATACTAGATACTTCAGTTCCACCTGAACTCATGTGGCAAACATACTTAAAAGTGTTATTAAGAGAATTTCTCGTGCTTCAGTCACAGTGATCAAAAATAGCTGTCTAGTTCTGAATGGGTTACACATCGAAATATCTGAGTGGCTCAGCTGATCACATTCATTCAGCGCACTTTATTTGAACTAGCCTAACTTCGCTTGCTCACTTTGCCGCAATGTTGACAGAATAGTGCTAAGTTACAAAATACAGAGGAACCCATGACTACTCCTCTCGGGAACAGAACAAAATGAGAACACAATCATTTGCTGAGTAAAGTTTATACTGTTTCCACCTGCTATTAGATGGGTTTTGATCGATCGGATCACAAGTGGACGACGCTATACAGGTGTGAACGGGGAGT
This sequence comes from Megalobrama amblycephala, assembly GCF_018812025.1. Lineage (NCBI taxonomy): Eukaryota > Metazoa > Chordata > Actinopteri > Cypriniformes > Xenocyprididae > Megalobrama > Megalobrama amblycephala. The sequence continues at coordinate 69,567,805 of NC_063044.1, forward strand.
AAAACGTTTTGAGGTTGTCCACTTTCAACCACTCCCAGAAGTAGTTAAAAACGCATTCAACCAGGATTGCTTTTGTAGTATATTATGCTCATGTGGTTAAATGTGTTCGAACCACTAAAGACGCCTATTATCCACCTACTGACCTAATGATTAAACATTTTAAGAGCTCTAGCCGGACGGGATTTAAACTTTGTCAGCTGAAGACCCAAGTTTGGTTTGAAGTACTGTAAGATAAATATTATCAGCCTGACTTTTCTTTCTCTGTTTCTCCCTGTTTTCTCTCTCCTGGTCTTTAAGGCTGTAAGGGTAATAGGGGAGAATAGTTGTTATTGTTTCATCACACATCTGTTTTTAATGTACACTATGTATATGTGTGTGTTTCTTGGAAAGCAGCCAAGAAAGGGTCTCCCTTTCTTGGTCTAGGAAAGAGGGCCATAAGGCAGCTCTGGGAAGGATGGTTACTTGACCGGAAGTTGACCATATTTAGACTTGTTTTTCTACATGTACCACATTCCTATATCATGAAAGTATATTCTCACTGGGCAGTTGCTACACCACCCCTTCACATGTATAAAAGCCATGTACAGAAATAAGATTGAGAGAAGGTTTTGTGAAAGGATTGGCTTCATGTTCATGGCTCTTTTCCCATAGGCCTATGCATTGAAAGAGTAAAAAAGACAAACTGAGAATGAAGCACGACTAGGGACAATAGACGGAGATTTAAAATAATCTTAAAAGTACCAAGCACAATGTTCTCTCACTGTTACTGATTTCTAACACACACTCACAGTGCTCGACTGGTCTCACGGCTGTCAGAGCAGAAACTAAAGATGCTCTCCGCATGTTTTTCCGTCATCTCTGGGCACGTCCATACATTTACCCACTCATAGGCCGTCCCCTCGAAGAAATCCGGACAGAAGTGGGTGAAAGTGCACAAAAGAGACCAAAAAAAATGCCAGGTGTAAACAGGAAAGTGTCTTCCTCGTCCACTTGTGATCCAATCAACCAAAAAACATCTTAAACCAGGTGGAAACAGGGCCACAGACACTCCTAGACCATGTTGCGATGTGACTGCTCTGTTTTCGATTGTTTATCAATTAATTAAATCGCGCATTTTATCTGCAACATGGAAATCATGGCCTTAACCTTAAGCTAGGGTCACACTTAAAGATCTTTAAAGACTTATAAGATTTTCAAAATGTGAGAGACCACAAACATGACGATAAGAAATCATAGTTTTAACCGTGTTCTTCCTCTGGTGTGTGGAGTGCCGAGATGTGACCAGGAAAGCACACCACACACCCGCCTGTGAACTAGAAGTCTTCTTGGGTCCTAAAATCTGTACCCGACCCGAACTGACCTGAATCACTTCTTACTCGAACCCGACATTGGTAATTTTTTTTAAAGAAAAACCCAACCCGAGACAGACCCGATAAAATTAGACCCAAATCCAACGCGCCTGAGGCCACTGATACCGAACCCGCTCGAAAAGACCTCTACTGTGAACACGGGACATCTCGCAAAATCTCTAGCATTTAACGTGACTTTAAAGTAAACAAACATTGCGCTTTAGTGTATGGACTACTTTTTACAGAAAATTTGCTGAAGGGATGGGGGGAGAAAAATAGATGAAGTCGTGAAGATGGTGTGAACATGTAATGTTGCAGTTTGAGCTGGAGGTGAGTCTTCCATCTGCTCGCTTTTGATTGGGTATGGTTTCATTTCATGTACCTTTATCTGCATGGAAGGATTGTTTTCTTGAATGTAGGTAAACGTTTTTCAAGTTTCCTCCTTTTGCAGCCGCTTTGCACAGTTTTTGCAAACTGGACATGTCCTCAAGGATAACAACACCTTCTGATTTTTATCCAAAGTATTCCCATGGTCGGTTGTAGGCATGGACAGGGCTGAGCCCACCTGAACGTCTGTCTTGCTCAACCAATCAGAATTTAGGAACATATTTGATCTGTTTTTACGATTAGTGCATTGATTAAATGCAATCTGAGGTGTTCTGTGTTGAAAGGTTTGATGAAGGGCTGCAGAATACCCCAAACAATCACAAAAATAACAGACAATTTGCAGTATGTAACCTTTATTAGCTGGTATGTTGGTGAGAGTGTTGACATAACATATTTTCGTGTTCAGACACAAGGGGGAGATAAAGCACTGAATCTGGGCCTTCTGGAGGGAAAACTGGCTGATGACACACAATCATTTCATCATTTGTGTTTTGATCCACAAATACTTCTCTAAGATGTTTACTAAAAATCTAAAAATCTGGAAAAACGACTGATAAACACATTTTAAAAAAAGCAGTTAGTCTTCAGCTTAGAGAGACGCAGATGAACAAACACAGATGGACGTCTCTGAGATGAACGTGTGTATCAGGGGGCGTCATTTTACTCAGATCTTAATTTTTGAGGCCATGAATGTCAATGCATGATGTGTTAAATATGAAGGTAAGATAACAAAAATAAAGAACATCATAATAATAATATTGGTCTATCAGAACAGTTAACCATCTGCAGACCCCTTTATATACGTACTTTCCATATTCATTTCAAACTTGAGATTCACTGACTGGAACACAGACCATCTCCAAACACACACACTAACTTCTGTTCACTGTAGTTCTCAGTGCTTTAGAAATGATACACATAATTTCAGATGTCTGACACTGCCAGAGCGCCATCTAGTGGCTGCTAAACCTCTCTGAACACACGCACTGACCCCAATGTACCTCTGCTGGAGCTGAACAGGATTGTGGAGGATCAGATGAAGCTGCTGTCTTCCAGGCTGCTCATAGCTGAAAAAGTAAGTTGAATACGGAAGGCGATCAGGCAGAAGCTACATATTTTACTTCATAACTAAAACATTAAATATGGATATATTTTTTACACAAATGCATCGCTTTGCTTCAAAAGGCCTTTATTAACCCCCTGGAGCCATGTGGAATATGTTTATGATGATGGATGTGGATTGAGACACTTTCTTCAGCTCAAACTCGTTGATCTCATTCACTGCCATTAAACAGTTTGGATGCGTCAGGATATTTATTAATATTTCTCAGATTGTGTTCATCAGAAAGAAGAAAGTCATAAACACCTAGGATGGCTTGAGGGTGAGTAAAGCTTGGGCTAATTTTCATTTGATAGTGAACTAATCCTTTAAGTATAAAGAAATATGTTCAGTGTTTATAGTTCAAGCACACGGTTTTGACGTAAGTGAAAGACACCTGAACTGGATCAGATTGGTAAAGTTGGCAACATATTCACAGATTATTGATTTCCTGGATCAATAATTTGTTAGCTGAACATTGTTATTAATGTTCCTATTGGAGTCTATTTGACCCCATTCAATGTTAAAGGATTGACATTTTTTATTATTCATATTTAATGGCTTTTCCTAGGGGGGTTGGATGAGATTGAGGATGTTATAAATAATAATTAGTAATAATAATAACATAACTTGCTAATCATGCTAGCAACACCCTGGTAATTGAACTGAGTACCTTAGTGACTGTATAGCAACACCTTAACAACCACTCTGAGTACCTTAGATACCCTAGCAACCACATAGCAACACCTTAACAACCACCCAGAGTACCATAGCATCTGCATAACAACACTGTAGCAACCACTTAGAATACCTTAGCAACACCCTAAGCAACCAACCCAGGTACCCTAGCAAGTGCATAGCAACACCCTAGAAATCATCTCAAGTACCTTAGAAACATGCTCTTGTGGGGCCCATACTGACTCGTTGCGGGCACAGTGGTCTAGGTCCAGCCCACCACAAACCTAAACAGGCCCAGATCAGCCCACACCAGAGAACTGCCCACATTAACCCCATGATGGCCCAGTGTGGATCAGCCCAATCGGGCCCAGAGCAACTTTAAAAATTACAAAAATAATCTGTAATTAAAGGATTAGTCCACTTTTAAATACACTGTTCCTGATAAATTTACTCACCCCCATGTCATCCAAGATGTTCATGTCTTTCTTTCTTCAGTTGAAAAGAAATTAAGGTTTTTGATGAAAACATTCCAGGATTATTCTCCTTATAATGGACTTCAATGGCCTCCAGACAGTTGAAGGTCAAAATTACAGTTTTAGTGCAGCTTCAAAGATTCAAAGCTTTAAACGATACCAGACGAGGAATAAGGGTCTTATCTAGCGAAACGATTGGTCATTTTCGAAAAAAAAATACAACCATTTATGCTTTATAAACAAAATATTGCCTTGAACGTACTTTCCGCTTCCGCATTCTTCATAACGCTTACGCTGAATGTTCTACGCCTTCCCTATTCTACTTACGGAAAAAAACTAAACTGGCGCCATGTTCCTTCCGTAAGTAGAATAGGGAAGGTGTAGAACATTCAGCGTACTCGTAAGGTACTCAGTCTGGACCTTCAACCTATTGGTAGCCATTAAAATCCACTATATGGAGAAAAATCCTGGAATGTTTTCCTCAAAAACCTTCATTTCTTTTCGACTGACGAAAGAAAGACATGAACATCTTGGATGACATGGGGGTGAGGAACAGTAAATTATCAGGAACAGTGTATTTAAAAGTGGACTAATTCTTTAACACAATAACAAAACAGTTAGATGATAAAACGGTCAAATGACTGGAATAAAGTAAAATCTCCTATTTAAATAAGCTGAAAACACTGTCACATGACCAGCAAACATTAAACACTAACAGATCTGTCTAGATCTCAACATCTTCACTTACTACAATCCAGTTTGACTATTTCTTTCATACTAAACTTTTAGATGTTGATGTTTTATTGAAAATCACAGTTGGAGTCACCGTTATGGAGGTCAGTGTTTGCTTTAGTTGGGCTCTTGACCCTTGACTTCCTCACTTTAATGTTTCTCTGGCTGCTGTAACTGTGTGTTTCTGAAACACTTTTGATTAAACAAAAACTGCAAGAGAAACTCTGGTTAGATGAAGTTGATCACTTTATTGATGATTCAATGGTCAGAATCAGAGAGATTTATATTTTCCAGAGTGTGATTTAGGGAATGTTTGAGTGACAGACGCCCCTGCAGTCATTGACCATTTCTTTTTTAATGATCATTAATCGTTATTTTCATTAATGGTAAATTTTTGGCACCCTGTGCTGCCAGATTTATTGTTGCAGATTAATATTGAGGGTCCAGTGAGGGATTCCCGGGGTTAAGGGAGGGCTGCCCGTGCAGGACCAACGCTAAGAGGCCAACATTTTACCAATGAGCAAATTCTCAGGGGCCCTGCGGCCACCTTCCTAATATTGTGTTGGTCCCCCTTTTGCTGCCAAAACAGCCCTGACACGTTGAGGCATGGACTCCTCTAGATCTCTGAAGGTGTGCTGTGGGATCTGCACCAAGATGTTAGCAGCAGATCCTTTAAGTTGCAAGGTGGAGCCTCCATGGATTGGATTAGTAGTGGTGGGAAGTTCGGTTCTTTTCCGTGAACCGATTCTTTTGGACAGTTCAATTCAATAAACCGGTTGAAAAAACCGGTTCACCGGTTCTTTTACGCTCTGACGTAATGACATCATCATCGCGGGCCAGGATGAAAACACTTAACACATTCGAATATATAAAGTCAGTAATCATAACATCAGTCAGCTAAAACATCTTTATAATCTGAAACATTTCTTACAATTTATTTTTGCATCTAAAGCATCCAAACACATATACAGGCAGTGATGTGCAAAGAAAGTTTTACAGTTATAAAGTGAATAAATTAGTCTTCATCAGAGCAGAAACCTTGATTCTCTTACATTACGATTTATTTGTAATTAAATAAACTTCTGTTTTGGCAGATTGGCCCCTTATTCGAGTCCTCTCATAGCATCAGTTGTCCTAGTTAACCGGTGCTGTGACAGTCATTACTGTTCGGTAGCTTCAAATCACACGCTGAATCACGCATGCGCAGTATCATCAGCTCATCGGTTCTCAAATCGGACATGCCTGAAAGAAGTGGTTCTCGGTTGTGTACTGATGATCCGAAAACCGTTGCAACCGATTCTTGCCTCGAGAACAGTGACAGACCATGTATGTTCGTTCTTGTGCACCGCACATGCTCACTCATATCAGCTGCTCTGCTGCTCATCATCATCAGTTCTCTCTTCACAGCAGATTATGTCAGTGTACTGTTGGAGTAACTGAATAACTCCGGGATGTTGGTTTATTTCGAGAGGTAGTGTCAGGCACATCAAAAGTGAGTAACTTCAGTAATTTGTGGATCAGTGTTTGTTTACTGGTGATGCAAACTGTTTGGAACGATTCAGTCCGATTTGGTGAACTGGTTCAACTGGTTCACTGAAAAGAACCGGTTAAAAAGATCAATTTGTTCGTGAACCGGACATCACTATGGATTAGTTTGTTCAGCACATCCTACAGATGCTCGATTGGATTGAGATCTGGGGAATTTGGAGGCCAAGTCAACACCTCAAACTCGTTGTTGTGTTTCTCAAACCATTCCTGAACTGTTTTTGCTTTGTGACAGGAGAATTATCCTGCTGAAAGAGGCCACAGACACCAGGGAATACCTCACGTGTCCACTGTTGGCTCTTTCAGTGGTGGACAGGGGTCAGCATGGGCACCCAGACTGGTCTGCAGCTATGCAGCTCCATACACAACAAACTGTGATGCTCTGTGTGTTCTGACAACTTTCTATCAGAACCAGCATTAACTTCTTGAGCAGTTTGAGCTACAGTAGCTCGTCTGTTGGATCGGGCCACACGGGCCAGCCTTCAATGAGCCTCGGCCGCCCATGACACTGTCGCCGATTCACCACTGTTCCTTATTGGAGCACTTTTGATAGATACTGACTACTGCAGACCGACATAGATATATTGATTGATTCTGGAGGTTTAAGCTGCAGGGGTCTAATTGAGTTTCATTGCTCACTATTAAAAATAATTTTCTCGTGCACTGCATTTCTGCTGGTTTTCACACTTCATCTCTCTCTCGCACACCTTCATGTGCAAATACACACAAACATTGTCACCTTTTTGACACTTGTGGCTCCTGAAGGCATCAGTGACATCTGAAACTGTTTATGAACGTTTGTTTCAGCAGAAGCGTATTAAACCACAGTGTGTTTAAAGGTTAAAGTGTCTCTACACTCACAGTTCTTCTCTCTCATCGACTCTCAATTGATCACTTGCTACTATATTTGCTCAAAAATGCATGTTTAGTTGATGTAAATCACTCAGATCGCTGCACTGAACCCATCTGTGGTTGTTTTGCTGTGAGTTGTTGACCGACAAACCCGACGTTTGTGGTTTGGTTGAGTGTGGTTTGTGTGAACAATTACAAAAATAACAGACAATTTGCAGTATGTAACCTTTATTAGCTGGCATGTTAGTCAGAGTGCTGAAATAACATCTTTTCGTGTTCAGACTCAAGGGGGAGATAAAGTGCAGTATCTGGGTCTTCTGGAGGGAAAAACTGGCTGATGACACCACAGTCATTTCATTATTTGTGTTTTGATCCATAAACGCAGGTCCTTCTCTAAGATGTCTGCAAAAGATCTGTAAAAACAACTGAAAAAAACGTATTAGAAAAGCAGTTAGTCTCAGAGCAGTCTTCAGCTTAGAGAGACGCAGATGAACAAACACAGATGGACGTCTCTGAGATGAACGTGTGTATCAGGGGGTGTCATTTTAATCAGATCTTAATTTTTGAGGCCATGAATGTTAATGCATGATGTGTTAAATATGCAGGTAAGATATATCAAAAATAAAGAACATCATAATAATAATATCGGTCTATCAGAACAGTTAACCATCTGCAGACCCCTTTATATACGTACTTTCCATATTCATTTCAAATCTTGAGATTCACTGACTGGAACACAGACCATCTCCAAACACACACACTAACTTCTGTTCACTGTAGTTCTCAGTGCTTTAGAAATGATACACATAATTTCAGAGGTCTGACACTGCCAGAGCGCCATCTAGTGGCTGCCAAAACCTCTCTGAACACACGCACTGACCCCAATGTAACTCTGCTGGAGCTGAACAGGATTGTGGAGGATCAGATGAAGCTGCTGTCTTCCAGACTGCTCATAGCTGAAAAAGTAAGTTGAATACGGAAGGCGATCAGGCAGAAGCTACATATTTTACTTCATAACTTGTTCAATATGGATATATTTTTTATACAAATGCATCGCTTTGCTTCAGAAGGCCTTTATTAACCCCTGGAGCCATGTGGAGTATGTTATTGATGGATGTGGATGGAGACACTTTCTTCAGCTCAAACTCACTGATCCCGTTCACTGCCATTATAAAGCTCGGATACGTCAGGATATTTATTAATATTTCTCAGATTGTGTTCATCAGAAAGAAGAAAGTCATAAACACCTAGGATGGCTTGAGGGTGAGTAAAGCTTGGGCTAATTTTCATTTGATAGTGAACTAATCCTTTAAGTATAAAGAAATATGTTCAGTGTTTATAGTTCAAGGACACTGTTTTGATGTAAGTGAAAGACACATGAACTGGATCAGATCGGTAAAGTTGGCAACATATTCACAGATTATTGATTTCCTGGATCAATAACTCATGAGCTAAACATTGTTATTAATGTTCCTATCAGAGTCTATTTGACCCCATTCAATGTTAAAGGATTGACATAATTTTTTATTATTCATATTTAATGGCTTTTCCAAGGGGGGGTTGGATGATATAATATATAGTAAAAATAATAATATAACTTGCTAATCATGCTAGCAACACCCTAGTAATTGAGCTGAGTACCTTACTGACTGCATAGCAACACCTTAGCAACCACTCTGAGTACCTAAGATATCCTAGCAACCACATAGCAACACCCAAGCAAACAACCTGAGTACTGTAGCAACCACATAGCAACACCTTAACCACCCAGAGTACCATAGCATCTGCATAACAACACCTTAGCAACCACTTAGAATACCTTAGCAACACCCTAGCAACCAACCCAGGTACCTTAGCAAGCGCATAGCAACACCCTAGCAATCACCCCGAGTACCTTTAGAATCTGCATAACAACACCCTAGTAATCACATAGCAACACCCTGGCAACCACTGTGAGTACCTTAACCGCACAGCAACACCTTAGCAACCACCCCAAATATATCAGCAACTGTAAAGCAACACCCTAGCAATCACTCAGAATACCCTGGCAACTGCATACAAACAGCCTAGCAATCACCCTGAGTACCTTAGCAACCGCTTAGCGACACCCTAGAAACCACCCAGAATACCCTAGCACCCGCATAGCATGCCAGGAATCACTCAGAATACCATAGCTATACACTAGCAATTGCAGGGCAACACTATAGCAACCACCCCAGTACCCTAGCAACCACATAGGAACCACTTTGCGTACCTTAACAACCACAACAGTCTAATATCAAGATAGCAATGTGTTAAATTATGTTAGAGATGTGGGGGGCTATTCATATCCTTGCAAACATGCTCCTGCAGGGCCCATACTGACTTGTTGCTAGGGCTGGGTATCGTTCAAAAATTTTCGATACCGAGATGATACCGATACCTGAACGATACCTTTTTCTATACCAATTTTATAAAATCTGTTTTAACAAGATTACATTACCTCAAAAAATCTTTGGTTTTATATTTTAACTTTGTTGACTTTTTTTCAGACTCAAAGACTCATCTCCTGAGCCACTGCAGGGAATAAAAAAACACAAATGAACAAAATTTACCCAACACAATAAATCACTGCAAATAGTTTTAATACAGTTTAGTTTTCAATGCAAAAATTCAGTATGTGAGGCTCACTGCAGATCTTTTTAAATCACTCAGCAATTGTTGTTCTTCTTCAAAAAATTAATTATTATGAACAAGATCAAAGTGGAAGTAAGAGTGACGCACATTCGTCGCGTCTTACCGTGAAATGAGAGTTCTGTGTCTTTATTAAAATCAACACATTAATGATTCATCTCTCATCCACCCGCAATTGGAATGTTATTTTTTTATTATTTGGCCCGACCCGCAGATTATCTGCAGTATGGCAGTATCAGGAGGATGCTAATATCCCTTTTCCAGCAGAATTGTTCACGTTCTGGAGACAGAGCTTGTGCTCATGCAGGCGAACTAGAGCCTGTCACGAACTGGTCGCGTGTTGTAGACTTGAGGGACGAACGCTAATGTAAAGCTGCTGTGTGTTGTACCTGTCCATTACTAGTCTAAAAAACATTGCGCGTCCCGCTGTTTCTGCAGGCAGTGCGACACTTCTGTTTTCTGTTAACAGTATCTGTAGTGAACCAGCTGCTCACATAAACAGCAGTTTCTCACCCGTCCATTCAGAGATAAACTGAAAACGAAACCGTTGATTTACTCGCCCTCTCGCACATAAGGTCTCTCTCGCGCGCATAGTTATATATTTAGTTATAAATATAAATAATGTAGTGCAACGTTACTTGCTCCTCAATGAGACAGCGAAAGCATTTCTCCGCCCGCTCTCCCCGGCTCCATTCTGAGGTACCGAAATTTTGTACCGAATGACAAGACACTTTTCGATACTCGATAGTATCGAGGCAATTCGATCGGTACCTAAAAAGTATAGAGTTCGGTACCCAGCCCTACTCGTTGCGGGCACAGTGCTCTAGGTCCAGCCCACATCAAACCTAAACAGGCCCAGTACAGGCTTTCCCAGGCGAGGCCTACAGCTTTGGGCTCACTGCGGCCTCTCTGTGATCAGCCCACACCAGAGAACTGCCCACATTAACCCATGATGGCCCAGTGTGGATCAGCCCAATCGGGCCCAGAGCAACTTTAAAAATTACAAAAAAAATCTGTAATTAATACAATAACAAAACAGTAAGAAGATAAATCGGTCAAATGACTGGCAGTAAATTAAATTAAAAGTTTTATTGAAAATCACAGTTGAAGTCACTGCTATGGAGGTCAGTGTTTGCTTTAGTTGGGCTCTTGACCCTTGACCTCCTAACTTTAAAGGTGCCCTAGAACATTCTTTCACAAGATGTAATATAAGTCTAAGGTGTCCCCTGAATGTGTCTGTCAAGTTTCAGCTCAAAATACCTCATAGATTTTTTTTTTTTTATTCATTTTTCTAACTGCCTATTTTGGGGCATAATTAGAAATTATAGTTAGAATGTTTATGAATTATACAGACTGCAAGTGTTTAGTGTTTGTCTCCTTGAATACAGTAAGAAACGATAGTAACTTTAACCACATTTAACAGTACATTAGCAACATGCTAATGAAACATTTAGAAAGACAATTCACAAATTTCACTAAAAATATCATATCATGGATCATGTCAGTTATTATTGCTCCATCTGTCATTTTTCGCTATTGTCCTTGCTTGCTTACCTAGTCTGATGATTCAGCTGTGCAGATCCAGATGTTACTACAGAACTCTTGTTATTTAACTGAGGTAAATTCAATTTTCAATTCTATGGCACCTTTAATGTTTCTCTGGCTGCTGTAACACATTTGATTAAACACAAATTGCAAGAGAAACTGGTTAGATGAAGTTGATTACTTTATTGATGAATCAGTCATCATACAATGGTCAGAATCAGAGAGATTTATATTTTACAGAGTGTGATTTAGGGAATGTTTGAGTGGAGTCATTGACCATTTCTTTTTGAATGATCATTAACTGTTATTTTCATTAATGGTAAATGTTTGACACCCTGTGCTGCCAGACTTATTGTTGTAGATTAATATTGAGGGCCCAGTGAGGGATTTCCGGGGTTAAAGGATCTGCTGCTAACATCTTGGTCCAGATACCACAGCACGCCTTCAGGGATCTAGAGAAGTCCATGCCTCGAGGTCAGGGCTGTTCTGGCAGCAAAAGGGGGACCAACACAATATTAGGAAGGTGGCCGCAGGGCCCCTGAGAATTTGCTCATTGGCAAAACGTCCCCTCACGTAAGGCCTTTAAGTTGCAAGGTGGAGCCTCCATGGACAAACCAGTTTGGTTCTTTTCCGCGAACTGGTTCTTTCGGACATTTCGATTCAATAAACCGGTTGAAAAAAATGGTTCACTGGTTCTTTTACGCTCTGACGTAATGACTTCATCCGCGATTATGTCGTCTATCGCGGGCCAGGATGAAAAAACACTTAACACATTCAAATAAAGTCATTAATCATAACATCAGTCAAATAAAACGTCATTATAATCTGAAACATTTCTTACAACTTAGTTTTGCATCTAAAGCATTGTAACATTGCAGTTATAAAGTGAATAAATTAGTCTTCATCAGCGCAGAAACTATGATCCTCTTACATTGATTTATTTGTAATTGAAAATAAACATACGTTTCGCCAGATTGGGCCCTCATTCGAGTCCTTTCATAGCATCGGTTGTCCTAGTTAACCGGTGCTGTGACAGTCATTACTGTTCTGTAGCTTCAGATCACACACTGAATCACGCATGCGCAGTATCATCAGCTCACCGGTTCTCAAATCGGACACGTCCGAAAGAAGAGGTTCTCAGTTGTGTACTGGTGATCCAAAAAACGTTTTTTAAATTGAGATTTGAGAACCGTGAGAGCGATTCAAAAGGAGTCATTTGTTTGCCCTCGCTGTAGTTTGATTACGTATTTTTTTATCTTTATATCACCTTGTTTAGAAATTAAATAAGCTGTCCATGGATTATTTATGAAACAAATGTTTAGTTTGATAGTTTTACAAACAATTGTTTCCAACCTTTAAAAAAAATTTACTTGAAAGCACAACTGCACAATTTTTACTATATTGCTTTTTAACATTTACATTTACATTTAGTTATTTAGCAGACGCTTTTATCCAAACCGACTTACAAATGAGAATAGTAGAATCAATCAAATCAACATGAGAACAACAGTATGTAAGTGTTGTGTGAAGTCACAGGAGGATTTATTTATTTATTTATTTATTAAATACACGAATAGATGGAAGAATAGAAATCAAGGTAAGTGCTACTATTACTGGGTCAAGTGCTGATGAAAAAGATATGTCTTTAGCATTGTTTTGAAAATGGCTAGAGACTTGGCTGCTCGAATAGAGCATGGCAGGTCATTCCACCAACCAGGGACAGACCTGGAGAAGGTCCGTGAGAGTGATTTTGTGCCCCTTTGTGATGGCACCACAAGTTTCTGGAGGGGCGCATACGTCTGAAGGAGTGAGTTAAGATATAGCTGTGCAGAGCCAGCGGTCGTTCTGTAGGCAAACATCAGAGCCTTGAATTGGAGGCGAGCAGCTACTGGCAGCCAATGCAGACTGATGAAGAGAGGAGTGATGTGCGCTCTTTTCAGTTCGTTAAAGACCAGTCTTGCTGCAGCATTCTGGATCAGTTGTAGAGGCTTGACAGTGCATGCTGGAAGGCCAGCCAAGAGAGCATTACAATAGTCCAGGATAGAACAAGAGCTTGGACAAGAATTTGTGTGGAATGCTCCGATAGGAAGGGTCTAATCTTCCTGATGTTGCACAAGGCAAATCTGCAGGACCGGGCCGTTGTCGCAACATGATCTGTGAAGCTTAAACAATCATCCATCACCACTCCAAGATTCCTAGCTGTCCTGGAAGGAGTAATGGTTGACAACCCAAGTTGAATTGAAAGGTTGTGATGAAGTGTTGGGTTGGCACCGACCACAAGCAGTTCCGTTTTTGCAAGCTTCAGTTGAAGGTGGTGGTCCTTCATCCAGGCAGAAATGGCTGTCAGACAGGCTGTGATGCGACTAGCAACTGTCGGATCATCTGGTTGGAATGAGGGGTAGAGTTGTGTGTCATCAGCATAACAGTGATAGGAGAAACCATGATCCTGAATGACAGATCCTAGTGATGACATGTAGATGGAGAAGAGAAGTGGTCCAAGCACTGAGCCCTGAGGTACCCCAGTAGCAAGATGATGTGACTTGGACACCTCACCTCTCCAAGATAACCTGAAGGACCTACCTGAGGGGTAAGGCTTGAACCACTGGAGTGCGGTTCCCGTGTGTTGACAGGAGGATCTGGTGGTTAACAGTGTCAAAAGCAGCAGACAGATCCAGTAAGATGAGTACTGATGATTGTGAAGTTCCTCTTGCCAGTCTCAGGGCTTCAGTGACTGAGAGCAAGGCAGTCTCAGTTGAGTGGCCACTCTTGAAACCAGATTGGTGGTTGTCAAGGAGGTTGTTCTGTGTGAGATAAGTAGACAGTTGGTTGAATACAACTCTCTCCAGTGTCTTAGCAATGAAAGAAAGAAGGGATACTGGTCTGTAGTTTTCTAAAAGTGCTGGATTCAGAGTGGGTTTTTTAAGCAGTGTGGTAATCCTAGCCTGCTTAAAAGCTGTGGGAAATGTTCCAGTGTGAAGGGAAGAATTGATAATGTGAGTGAATGCAGGTAGAACTGAGGAAGAGATGGCCTGAAGAAAAGGAGTGGGGATAGGGTCTGGCGGACAGGTAGTAGGGTGATTGGAGAGGATGAGTTTTGAAACATCTGCCTCAGAGAGCATGGAGAAGGAGGAGAGAATTTGTCAGTGTTTTCTGTTAAGATGTTATTGTCAGTGTGTGGTGTGGAGAATTGGCCGCTGATGGTTGTTAATTTATGTGTGAAGTATGTGGCAAAGTCATCAGCTGTAAGAGCTGATGTGGGAGGAAGGGGAGGAGGGCAAAGAAGAGAAGAAAGGGTTTTGAAAAGTGTGTGGGAATCAGTCAAATTGTTAATTTTAGTGTGATAGTGTGTGGTTTTAGCATTGGAGACATCAGAAGAGAAAGAAGAAAGGAGTGACTGATATAAGCTAAGGTCGGTAGGATCTTTAGATTTGGGCCTCTTCCTCTCTGCAGCCCTGAGTCTCGACCGATGCTCACGGAGAGCATCAGAGAGCCAGGGGACAGATGGGGTGGCACGGGCTGGTCTGGTTAAAAGGGGGCAGAAGTCATCTTAGCAAGATGTTAGAGTGGTGCAAAGAATGTCAGTAGCATTGTTAGTGTCCAGTAATGAGAACTGGTTAGGGGGAGGAAGTGTGGAACTGGTTAGGGGGAGGAAGTGTGGATGAGACCAAAGAGGATAGGTGGGATGGTGAGAGGGAGCGTAGGTTTCGCCGAAAAGTAACGTGGTGGAGTGAGTGTTGAGTTAGGGGGCAGGTTCAGATTAAAAGTGATGAGAAAGTGGTCTGAGGTGTGTAGTGGAGTAACCAGTGTATAGTCGGTGGAGCCACAGCGTGTGTAGATGAGGTCCAATTGGTTACCTGATTTGTGGGTAGCTGAGGTGGCCACTCGCTTGAGATCAAATGAGGCAAGCAGAGTGTGGAAGTCAGCAGCCTGAGGTTTGTCTAGGTGGATGTTGAAATCTCCAAGTACAAGCAGAGGAGTACCATCCTCAGGGAAGGATGAGAGTAACACATCTAACTCCTCCAAGAAGTTACCTAGCTGACCTGGGGGACGATAAACAACTACAACATGGATTTTAGCAGGGTAGGTGATGGTAATTGCATGTGATTCAACTGAGCCATTGTCACAGAGAGATGGTAAAGGATTGAACTTCCATTCACTGGACATAAGCAAACCAGTACCATCACCCCTCCCAATCTGGCGTGAGGTGTGAGAGAAAGTGAAATTAGAAGAGAGGGCTGCTGGTGTAGCAGTGTCCTCTGGTTTGATCCATGTCTCAGTCAGAGCCATGAGATGGAGATCTGAATAAGTAGCAATAGATGTAATGAAGTCTGCTTTGTTTACAGCAGATTGACATTTCCAGAGCCCAATAGAAATAGAAAATATGTACTAGATGACATGGGTAAAATACGTAGGTTGTTATGGTTGCACTGCCTCCAACGTGTAGCATGTGATTTACGAGTGTTCGTAATAGTGGGAATTTAACAGCACGTATCTAAAACAGGTCAAAAGACAGACAGACAAGAACACGATATAAAGTGGAAGGAAAGAAGGAAAAAGAAAAGTGCAATACTCAAGTGCCTTGTCGGTGTCCTTGCTTGGTGGAGTCGCACAGGTAGAGTCGCTGGTCTTTACACTATTCGTCCTTCACACGAGGAGGGTTTCACACAAGGGTTGCTGTGTCCGCTGCCACGGTAGACTTACACAGTTATACCAACTTGTTACAATGTTAGTTAGTTTAGCAGGCCACGCCTTACTGACTCAGAGCAAAATGAGAACAAACGCGATTTGCCACGCGACCACAGTAAACAAACTTCGTAACAACTACACAGCAGTAAAATCAAACTAGAAACAACAGAAAAACACTTACAGTATGCAGATCCCCTTGTAGCTTGAATTATTCTCTCATTAATATAGAAAAAAAATTGTAGAACTATTTCTGAACATTAGTTTGATCTGTGTACAAAATATGTTTATGCTGGCATGTAGTTTATTATGTACAGTATTATGTACAGTATTTTGTATGCTATTAATCTGTTATGGTGTATTTGGAAAAGCACAATACATTTTTTTTTTATTTTGAATTAAGTCATAAACATATTTCCAGTGTATTTTATATTATCACACTTTCCGATGTTCAACAAAACTTGACATGCTTTTCGTTCTCTTGAAAAAGTACACACATGCGCAGTATCATCAGCTCATCGGTTCTCAAATCAGACATGTCCGAAAGAAGCGGTTCTCGGTTGTCCTGGTGATCCGAAAACTGTCGCACCTATTCTTGACTTGAGAAGAACGGTGACAGGCCGTGTACATTCGTTTGTGTGCGCCGCACATGCTCACTCATATCAGCTGCTCGTGCTCATCATCATCATTTCTCTCTTTACAGCAGGTTAAGTCAGTGTACTGTTGGAGTAACTGAATAACTCCGAGATGTTGGTTTATTTCGAGAGGTAGTGTCAGGCACGTCAAAAGTGAGTAACTTCAGTAATTTGTGGATCAGTGTTTGTTTACTGGTGATGCGAACTGTTTGGAAGGATTCAGTACGATTTGGTGAACTGGTTCGACCGGTTTACTGAAAAAATCAATTTGTTCGTGAACCGGACATCACTATGGATTAGTTTGTTCAGCACATCCCACTGATACTCGATTGGATTGAGATCTGGGGAATTTGGAGGCCAAGTCAACACCTCAAACTCGTTGTTGTGCTCCTCAAACCATTCCTGAACTGTTTCTGCTTTGTGACAGGAGAATTATCCTGCTGAAAGAGGCCACAGACACCAGGGAGTACCTCACGTGTCCACTGTTGGCTCTTTCGGCGGTGGACGGGTCAGCATGGGCACCCTGACTGATCTGCAGCTATGCAGCTCCATACATAACAAACTGTGATGCTCTGTGTATTCTGACACCTTTCTATCAGAACCAGCATTAACTTCTTGAGCAGTTTGAGCTACAGGAGCTCATCTGTTGGATCGGACCACACAGACCAGCCTTCGCTCCCTATCAATGAGCCTCGGCTGCCCAAGACCCTGTCGCCAGTTCACCACTGTTCCTTATTGGAGCACTTTTGATAGATACTGACTACTGCAGACTGGTATTTATCTATTTATTGATTCTGGAGGTTTAAGCTGCAGGGGTCTAATTGAGTTTCATTGCTCACTATTAAAAATAATTTTCTCGTGCACTGCATTTCTGCTGGTTTTCACACTTCATCTCTCTCTCACACACCTTCACATGCAAATACACACAAACATCAGCTTCTTTTTCACACTTGTGGCTCCTGAAGGCATCAGTGACATCTGAAACTGTTTATGAACGTTTGTTTTAGCAGAAACGTATTAAACCACAATGTGTTTAAAGGTTAAAGTGTCTCTACACTCACAGTTCTTCTCTTTCATCGACTCTCAATTGATCACTTGCTACTATATTTGCTCAAACATTCATGTTTATTTGATGTAAATCACTCAGATCGCTGCACTGAACTCATCTGTGGTTATTTTGCCATGAGTTGTTGACCAACAATCCCGACGTCTGTGGTTTGGTTGAGTGTGGTTTGTGTGGACAATTACAAAAATAACAGACAATTTGTATTATGTAACCTTTATTAACTGGCATGTTAGTCAGAGTGCTGAAATAACATATTTTTGTGTTCAGACATAAGGGGGAGATAAAGCGCTGAATCTGGGTCTCCTGGAGGGAAAAACTGGCTGATGACACACAATCATTTCATCATTTGTGTTTTGATCCACAAACGCAGGTACTTCTCTAAGATGTTTACTAAAGATCTAGAAAAGATCTGGAAAAACAACTGATAAACGCATTTGAAAAGCAGTTAGTCTCAGAGCAGTCTTCAGCTTAGAGAGACGCAGATGAACAAACACAGATGTAAATGGACGTCTCTGAGATGAACGTGTGCTATCAGGGGGCGTCATTTTACTCAGATCTTAATTTTTGAGGCCATACATGTTAATGCACGACGTGTTAAATGTGTTTCCATATTTATTTAAAAAATTCACTGACTGTAACACAAACCCATCTCCAAACACACACACTAACTTCTGTTCACTGTAGTTCTCAGTGCTTTAGAAATGATACACATAATTTCAGATGTCTGACACTGCCAGAGCGCCATCTAGTGGCTGCCAAAACCTCTCTGAACACACGCACTGACCCCAATGTAACTCTGCTGGAGCTGAACAGGATTGTGGAGGATCAGATGAAGCTGCTGTCTTCAGGCTGCTCATAGCTGGTCTAGCAGGTTTTGAGGGTTTTTGATCACTCTTTTTGTTTAACTGGTCAGAATGTGACCACTGACCAGATGAACACCAGCTAGGCCAGAGCAAAAACAAACCAAGACCAGCTAATTGTCTCAGGCTGGTTTTACAATCGCAAGACAATGATACAATTATTTCACTCACCTCTCATGAAGAAATCCAACACATCCTTTGAAATATTTCTTTGCTAAAAAAAATGTGATTGCTTTATGTAGGCATAACTTTCTTCTTTCTGATGAACACAATGTGAGATATATTAATAAATATCCTGACACATCCGAGCTTTATAATGGCAGTGAACAGGATCAATGAGTTTGAGCTGAAGAAAGTGTCTCCATCCACATCCATCCATCATTAACAACACCGCTCCAGGGGGTTAAAGGGTTATTTTACCCAAAAATGAAAATTCTGTCATTAATTACTCACTCTTATGCTGTTCCGTTCCCCGTAAGACCTTCGTTCATCTTCGGAACACAAATCAAGATATTTTAGTTGAAATCCGATGGCTCAGTGAGGTCTGCTCATTAACATACAAAAAACAAACTTCAGAGCATAATGAATCAGTGTATTGAATCATGATTTGGATCGTGTGTCAAACCCGCCAAACTGCTGAAATCACGTGATGTTTTGCACTCCGAAACACTGATTCGACACACTGATTCATAACGCTCCGATGCTTCCTGAAGCAGTGTTTTGAAATCGGACATCACTTTATAAGTCATTATTTTGTTTTTTTGGCGTGCCAAAAATATACTTGTCACTTTATAATATTAATATTGAACCACTGTACTCACATTAACTGATTTAAATATGTTTTTAGTACATTAATGGATCTTGAGAGAGGAAATATCATTGCTCCCTATGAAGGCCTCACAGAGCCATCGGATTTCAACAAAAATATCTTAATTTGTGTTCCGAAGATTAACGAAGGTCTTATGGGTGTAGAACGACATGAGGGTGAGTAATTAATGACAGAATTTTCATTTTTGGGTGAACTAACCCTTTAATGGCTAATCTAACTGTCTGACAACTAGGTAAACATAAAATTACTATGATTAAATGTTCTAAATGTTCTGTACATATTCTGTAGCAAAAATAATATTTGGGGTCATTTTGACACCAAACTGACTTTTTTGGGGGGGATTAAGGATGTTATAATAATATATAATAATATATAGTAAGAATAATAATATAACTTGCTAATCATGCTAGCAACACCCTAGTAATTGAGCTGAGTACCTTAGTGACTGCATAGCAACACCTTAGCAACCACTCTGAGTACCTTAGATACCCTAGCAACCACATAGCAACACCCAAGCAAACAACCTGAGTACTCTAGCAACCACATAGCAACACCTTAACAACCACCCTGAGTACCATAGGATCTGCATAACAACACCCTAGCATCCAACCCAGGTACCCTAGCAAGCGCATAGCAACACCCTAGTGTAACGAATCGTACAGTTATTTAATCAATTTATGGGTGAAATATATGAATATAATAAAACATAAAGCCTTATGATTAATTATGATACATATGTCGACCCAAGAGGGAATTATTCACATATATTGTGAATCAATTACAACGAAGTATAATCAGTTACATATATGATCAGTCCTAGTTTAATAGTTGTTTAGTGAAACTGTCCAAATTTGTTCAGCAAACTGTTAGATTCCTCACAGACTATTATAAAAGGAATGTTATTCTCTGGCCACGAGAATATACTCCTATTTTAGCATCAAAGCGTAAAGCAATAGTGCTGGATCGCAAAAAAAAAAAAAAAAAATGTTAAAATGACCTGGGTTCTATGAATCAGCAACAGAACAATCGAGCATGAATATAATGTATTTAATATATGAAATTGATAATACAAAGGTTATACGGCTAAATATGCACAGAGGATATAAATATATACAGAAGCGAAAGTAAAGGCAGGAAAAGAGAGGACAAGTAGCAAAACTTACTAACAGTCCTTGAGAGCCAGCACAGAAAATCTGTTTCATTAAGTCGTATTAGATGTATTGCATCTAATGATCGAGAAACAGTACTTGCATTAGTTTGCGTTGAGTTTCAAAAGATACAGGTGATGGTTCAGTGCTGCTGCAGTTCGTTGGCTTCTTCCGTTTCCGCGGGAAGATTTGAACTGAGGACTTGAAAGTTTGTTTTGCTGGAGATGGTGGTCCCGAAAGATGAGCGCGTGATGGAAGCGCGGCCGTCTGAGATGTCCGGAAGAGACGTGCACAAGAGAGGGTGATGGATGATTCAAGGACAATCGAGAGACAAAGCAAAACTGTTTGTGCTTGTCTTTTATGGACAAACAAGCCAACATGCCTCCTTGGTTGAAACAACCAATGGTCAGAGTGCAGTGTTTGGCGGGCAAAACTTTCTTTGTCTTGTGGCATGATTTGCATAATTTATGAGGTATCAGATCGGATTGTTCTTTCTTCACAGTATTAAAAATAGAACAATGCATTTTACAGTAATGTGACATACATTGTTGAATGAGGCTTACAGAGAGCTTTATAACGAAACCAAACTTGCCATGTAAGAAAAACATATAAAAGAAGTTATAGTTTACAGTTAAATGTTATCGTTAGAAATGACACTAGCACAACTACAGTGATTTTAAACTAGGTTTAAACACTCGGGATACATACATGCACTTGACATACACGACGGGTACATTTTGGCACAGTCATATTTTGAGAATAACTGTACATTCAATCTCTAAACATGTTTGTGTGGGTGTCTCTGTGTGTGCGTATTGGGTTTTGGCTTTTCTGGAATGTAGCCTCATGAGGGACTCCTTTAAAGTCTCCAGAGCTGGGAAATGGGGTTCTCTGTTTAACCTCAGTGGGTCCACAAAAGTGCCAAAAGTCACAGTCACTCTTGGACGGCCGGAGCTGATTTAGTGATTTACATGCACAGTTCAGGAGGCTAAAAGCATTCTGAAAATTCCAAAGTTTATTGACTAGTCTGATACTTGTACATATGCTACACTAGCAATCACCCCGAGTACATTAGAATCTGCATAACAACACCCTAGGAATCGCATAGCAACACCCTAGCAACCACCGTGAGTACCTTAACAACCATACAGCAACACCTTAGCAACCGCTCCAAATATCTCAGCAACTGTAAAGCAACACCCTAGCAACCAATCAGAATACCCTGGCAACTGCATAGGAACACCCTAGCAACCAATCTGAGTACCCTTCCAACTGCATATAAAGAGCCTAGCAACCACCCTGAGTACCTTAGCAACCACATAGCGACACCCTAGAAACCACCCAGAATACCCTAGCACCCACATAGCATGCCAGGAATCGTTCAGAATACCATAGCTATACACTAGAAATTGCAGGGCAACACCATAGCAACCACCGCAGTACTCTGGCATCACGTGACAAGTCACGAAAGCGGAGAAATAAAAGTGAAGATGGAAGACGAGGTGCGGGAGAAATTGAGGTCAGGAATTTACATAATTAGAGCAGGAGACAACAGCAGTATCGGCTACGTGAAGTGCAACTCGTGTGAAAAATTATACAAACATGCTTTGTAAATGTTGAAAATGTTTATCATTATCTTGTTGTTAATATGACCACATTTATTGTTCATATTCATAATCGTATGTTGTTGCCAGTTTAAAGGGCGATGTTTCCAAGCACTTTCAGGCTGAAATAAAGGCTGTTTCATTTACATTACAATGCCTAATATACATGTATACAGTGGTTCAGGGCGGGCTGGCATGGGCCAAATAATTTCATAAAAGCGGGACCCGCGGGTTGGAAAAAAAGCTGACCCGCGCATCACTAGTGGGTATGGCGCAATTGACAGGAGACTCCTCACACGTCCTGGAGCTTTGGTTAAAATTGCAATTTTCTCATGATTTACAAATAGTTGCAAAGATTTGGTGTATTTTAAGTACTCAAGTGAACAAAATATATAACACTGGCCTAGTGGTTTTTGGATATTTTACTGCAAAAATCTTACATATTGCACCTTTTAAATAAAACCTCAAATAAACATTAAGTGGTTGAAAACACTGGATAGTGCTGCGTGTCCGTCTTTGGTTTATCGACAGCCAAAGTGCTCAAGCACATTTGAATTTGTCAGTTGATCATGTGATGCACTGAACATTCTAATCACATCCCACAGATGCTCAATTGGATTGAGATCTGGGGAATTTGGAGGCCAAGTCAACACCTCAAACTTGTCGTTGTGCTCCTCAAACCATTCCTGTGAAAGATTGTGTATTTTCATTATCTTTAGTTAGATGCATTTACATTGTGACTGTGCTTCAGATGCAATCAACTGTCTGTGTTTGTAAAGGTGTGAACCAAATGGCCCATACAGACGTATGGAAACTGATGGGTGTGAATGACAAACAAACGGCATTTCCTCAGAGTAGATTGCAGGGTAGATCGATTTCCTGTGGGAGGCCCTAACAGTGTTCTATTGTTTGTAGCCCTTTTGTTTTCATGTATAATGTTCTGTCCCACAGACAGAACTTTGGGTTAAGATGTTTTGAAGGCTGAGACACTGAAATCGATGCTGAAGAACTGTGCTACATTACTACTTTCAATAAATTCTTCTCCCCACAAGAACTCTGGCCAAGCTTACTTATTTTATGTATTAGAGAAATCTAGTACATTGGCGAGCCACCCAAACGACTGCACGGCCAAATACAGCAAAATCTAACAATTTTCCTGAAACATTTTTGCTTTGTGGCAGGACACGGGCCAGCCTTCACTCTCCATCAATGGGCCTTAACTGCCCATGACCCGGTCTCTGGTTCACCACTGTTCCCTCCTTGGAGCTATATATACATATTGATTGATTCTGGAGGTTTAAAAGCAGGAACACACCAAGCCAACAGTCGGCCGTCGGGCAGTTTTTCTTCGTCAGCCAACTAAATTTTCTCAGTGTGTTCCGCACCGTCGGCTGAAGTTTGTCCTCGTCGGCCTTTTCTTCGGCCGATTCGAAATGTTGAATCGTCGGTCCGTCGGGCCATCTGATCATTCTGATTGGCTGTTCAGTTACTGCCACCTGCTGTTTCGGAAAGGCATTTCATTTCACGCAGGCACAGAACTGATGTGCTGCTTGGCCTTCGGCTGTTTAGCATCGGTTTGGTGTGGCAGGGCAACTTTGGACACAGACGCTGCTGAGGTGAGCAAACCCCGCAGTCTGCTTTCATCACCACTAGTTCGTCGGCGTCGGCTTGGTGTGTTCTGGCCTTAAGCTGCAGGGATCTAATGGAGTTTCATTGCTCAATATTAAAAATAATTTTCTCATGCACTGCATTTCTGCTGGTTTTCACACTTCATCTCTCTCCCGCACACCTTCACATGCAAATACACACAAACATCAGCTCCTTTTTGACACTTGTGGCTCCTGAAGGCATCAGTGACATCTGAAACTGTTTATGAATGTTTAT